>NC_073692.1:68789516-68851516 GCF_029784155.1 Uranotaenia lowii | reverse complement strand
TGTTATGAATGACTCATTAAACTAGTTTACAGCATTTTTTTTATTTAGTAAACCAAAGCTCATTTTCAATGTATAATCGGTCCCTGAATCCACAATCGGCCAATAAAGAAAAAATGTTATTAATTTTAATCGATTTTCATGAATATTTTGTTTCAAACTGGCATTCAAAGTAAACAGAACATATTTTTTTAATGTTCAGATCAAGTTATGAACCATCTATAAAAATGAATTTTTCGATTGTTTTCGTTTATTTCTTCATAAATACACAAATATCAACAAAGTTGTAAATTTTATACAAAAAGGAAGATCAGAGATTGCAGCAAAATTATTCAGATTCAATCTGCAATTATAAAAATGACAAAACTGACAAAATTTATAAAATTGACAAAATTGACAAAACTGAAAAAATTGACTAAATTGACAAAATTGACAAAATTGACAAAATTGACAAAATTGACAAAATTGACAAAATTGACAAAATTGACAAAATTGACAAATTGACAAAATTGACAAAATTGACAAAATTGACAAAATTGACAAAATTGACAAAATTGACAAAATTGACAAAATTGACAAAATTGACAAAATTGACAAAATTGACAAAATTGACAAAATTGACAAAATTGACAAAATTGACAAAATTGACAAAATTGACAAAATTGACAAAATTGACAAAATTGACAAAATTGACAAAATTGACAAAATTGACAAAATTGACAAAATTGACAAAATTGACAAAATTGACAAAATTGACAAAATTGACAAAATTGACAAAATTGACAAAATTGACAAAATTGACAAAATAGACAAAATTGACAAAATTGACAAAATTGACAAAATTGACAAAATTGACAAAATTGACAAAATTGACAAAATTGACAAAATTGACAAAATTGACAAAATTGACAAAATTGACAAAATTGACAAAATTGACAAAATTGACAAAATTGACAAAATTGACAAAATTGACAAAATTGACAAAATTGACAAAATTGACAAAATTGACAAAATTGACAAAATTGACAAAATTGACAAAATTGACAAAATTGACAAAATTGACAAAATTGACAAAATTGACAAAATTGACAAAATTGACAAAATTGACACAATTGACAAAAATGACAAAATTGACAAAATTGACAAAATTGACAAAATTGACAAAATTGACAAAATTGACAAAATTGACAAAATTGACAAAATTGACAAAATTGACAAAATTGACAAAATTGACAAAATTGACAAAATTGACAAAATTGACAAAATTGACAAAATTGACAAAATTGACAAAATTGACAAAATTGACAAAATTGACAAAATTGACAAAATTGACAAAATTGACAAAATTGACAAAATTGACAAAATTGACAAAATTGACAAAATTGACAAAATTGACAAAATTGACAAAATTGACAAAATTGACAAAATTGACAAAATTGACAAAATTGACAAAATTGACAAAATTGACAAAATTGACAAAATTGACAAAATTGACAAAATTGACAAAATTGACAAAATTGACAAAATTGACAAAATTGACAAAATTGACAAATTGACAAAATTGACAAAATTGACAAAATTGACAAAATTGACAAAATTGACAAAATTGACAAAATTGACAAAATTGACAAAATTGACAAAATTGACAAAATTGACAAAATTGACAAAATTGACAAAATTGACAAAATTGACAAAATTGACAAAATTGACAAAATTGACAAAATTGACAAAATTGACAAAATTGACAAAATTGACAAAAATGACAAAAATGACAAAAATGACAAAAATGACAAAAATGACAAAAATGACAAAATTGACAAAAATGACAAAAATGACAAAAATGACAAATAGATGGACTAGATGACTCGGTGTGCTTTGTTACTCCTTTTCAAAATAAAAGTTATTTTCCAAATGTTTTTCAAATTTCAATTAATTTTTTGACATTATTTTGAATTAAATTACAGCATATTTCAATAGCAACCGCTTCAAATGAAAGTTGCTGCTGGGCTTTGAATTACAATTCAAAGTTGACTTAAACTTATTTTCTAAATACCGATCTCTAAACTTTTTAATGATTTGAAATTTTTACTCTGTATTTATAAGCTTCAAGATTTTATAAGTTTTTTAGTTATTTAATTGATATATGATAATTGATGATCCCCACCCTCTTCACCAATTTGTATGGAAGCTCCCCTCCCCCTTTTCATCCTCCCCATTGGAAGAAGTTTCAAATAACCATAAAAACATTTCTCGTATTTGAAATTCCCTAACATGCCAAATTTGGTTCCATTTGCTTGATTAGTTTTCTAGTTTTAAAAAAATTGTAAGAGAGCCCCCCTCTCTACTTCCTTCCTTCATTGGAGAAAAATAAAGTTACCAAAGACTTATTACTTTTATTTGAGAGACCCCCTCCTTTTTCCATGGAAAGAGAGGGGTCACAAACTATTATAGAAACCTTCCCCGGCCTCTAATACCCTTATCTGCCAAGTTTCACGCAAATCGGTTCAGTAGTTTCCGAGTCTATAGGGAACAGACAGACAGACTTTATGTCTTTGCCTCACAAGAGGAAAACTTGCAGTTCGTTCGCACTGCAAGTTTTCCACGTGGCCTACTAATGTGTGGTGGTTAGACTGCCCCAAATTTGTATGGGAAATTTCAAGCTTGTGAAATGTTATGTGCTGAGGGATTAAATTGATCCTAGGCCTAGTACAAGATCTCATGCCAAATTTATGCCAGATCGGATCACGGGAAGGGGTCGCTCAACGAGCCTAAAGTTTGTGCGGAATTTTAAGACATTTTGTTCCGAAGGAACATAAAAATCCAGTTTTTCATGAATAACTTGGTCCCCATCGGCTGATTTCTTTTAAAAACGGTTTTTCTTAAAGCCTAAACTATGACAATTTTTTTTCAAAAAAAATGCTATTTTTTGAAGCTTAATAACTGTTGTACCTTAACTCGAATCGAAATGCAGTCTTCGGATGAAATATTTTTTATAGTTTAGGCTCCAAGAAAAACCGTTTTTAAAAGGAATCGACTGAAAGGAACCATTATGAATGAGGAAATTATGAAAAACTGGATTTTCATGTTCCTCCCTAACAAAATGTCTCAAAATCCCATACAAACTTTAGGCTTGTTAAGCGTGATCCAATCTGGCCCAATTTTGGCATGAATCTTGTACAAGGCCTAGGATCAATATTAGCCTGCAGCGCATATTTTTTTCAAATGTCGGGTCATTTTGGGCACTCTAGTGATGGTAAATGCAACTCTATCTGTAACTTCCACTTCATAGTAGTTGGCCCACGCTTCTAACTTCTATCCATCTATAAAATTTCATTATTTCAAGATGTCTCTACTAAAAAGGACATCACTTTTCACCGATAAAGCCGATAAATTAAATAACAAACATCACTTCCATCTGTACCGTTGAGCCGTCAACACGTACGCCGTAGCATCGTATCATTGCTGTGTACCTGCAGGAACATTTTTACATTATTTATTTTTTCTTTACCTGTGTTTCAATCAGCACTTTTCAGTGCTAAAATTATTTCTATTTTCTTTTATTCATATTTTTCTCTTTTCTTTCCAGCATGGGGAAGTCATCGGCCGGTTCAAGGGCCGGAAGAAAACGGATTGCCGAACCTAATTCAGGTCCATCGCCCAAAAAAGTTGAAATTTCCAATTCATTCGATGTCCTTCATAACATCGGTGATGAGGAAATATTCATATTTAATTCTGATAAGAGTACTAAGAAACCTTCTTCTTCTTATACTCTTAAAAATGAAAAGGTTCCACCAATTACGGTCACGATTTCTGACTTCAATGCCTTTCGAAAAGAAATCGTCACTTCCGTCAAGGATGTGAAGATTTCTTTTCAGATCGGTCGAAGGGGAACTGCTCGTATTTTGGCGGAATCTTTTAATGATTTTCAAAAAATTTTAAATTATTTGAATAATAAAAAACACCAATTTTTTACGTACGATACTAGAAGTGATCGTCCTTTTAAAGTTGTACTTCGTGGTCTCACCGGCGATCAGACAACGGATGAGATCACAACTGAATAAATTCTTTGTTAGATTTTTCTCCGATTCAAGTAATTCAAATGAGGAAAAGAACCAACACGAATAATATAAGTAGTGTTGGTTTTGCTCCTGAGTTTTATTTGATCCATTTTAAAAAGGATCAAGTTAATGGTTTGCAAATTCTTGAGAAGGCTCGTCTTATGTTTCATTGTCGAGTCAAATTCGAACCTTTTCGAAAATCTTCAACCAATTTCCTTCAAAATATTACGGAATGTCGTTGTTGTCAAGCTTTTTGTCACGGCACTAAAAATTGTAGAATGAATGCCAGATGCATGCTTTGCGGCTCATTCGATCATGGAAAATCTAAATGCCTTTTTGGTGGTGATAAGCCACAAACAGAATTTTTCAAGTGTGCAAATTGCGCAGGTAATCATTCCTTGAATTCGCTAGACTGTCCCATCAGGGCAAAAATTATTGCTTCTAGGAAAAATCCCAAAGTTTCCAGAAAAGTTTCTTCTCCTCCTTCCTCTTTTTCGTCTTCACACGTCGGGCCGGCAAACAACCTGCCTGTTCGCGGTCAGCCTCGGCCGACATTGGAATCACGGCTGGGTAATACCCGAAGTGATTTTAACCCTTCATTTCATGATTTTTTATTTTTCCTTGAAAAAATTCTCAATAGTGCGCAATGATGAGTACATGAAGGGAAAAATAATGAAAAAATATTATTTTCACACATTTCGAGTTTTTAGCCAATATATTAATTGTTGCAAATTTGCAACAACATGAAATGGTTATACCTTTTTGTTCCTCACACAAGACAGCTAGAAATAAAAGTTTACTTTTAGTTTATCTTGCACTAACCATAGTTTCAGCTCAAAAACTTCGTAAACCTAGTGTCTGGACACTAGACTGGCCCAAATTTGTATGGGATGATTTTTACAACATTTTTTTCAACGCGGCACCCCCTAGTGTGGTGCCTTTAGGTGAAAAAATTACTTTCTGAAAGTTTCAGGTCATTTGGCCGAAGCACGAGCTGGCGCAAAGGACTTGAAATTTGTATGAAGATTTTCGGAAGAATGTATGAAAAATCGACATACTTTCACTCTTTGTATTCTAAAATGTGTTTCCAGTATGCTAGAAAACTCAGAATTTCAGGAATTGTAGTTCAAACAATGACAAACAAATTTGTAGAAGATTGTGACGCGATACGAGTTGACTGTGATGAGTTATCCGCAATTGAATGTGTGATCTTTTTCGCATTTCATCGATATATCGAGAACGGTGTATAGGTGGATTATTAGTACTAACTTGATCGCATTGTCACACAATGAGAATAACAGATAGAAATTTTGTGTCCTCGGCAAAGTTGTAGCTTATTTGTTAACAAATATCTTTGCAAAAAGTTGAAAGAAAGGTTTGAAAAACAATGAACTGCTGCATTGTGTGACGATGCTATCAAGTGAGTGCGATTATTAGCCCTTACACCGTTCACGATATATCAAAGAAATGCGAAAAAAAAATCACACATTCAATTGCGGATAACTCATCTCAGTCAACTCGTATCGCATCACAATCTTCTACAAACTTGTTTGTCATTGTTTAAACTACAATTCCTAAAATTCTGAGCTTTCTAGCATACTGGAAACATATTCTAAAACACAATGAGTGAAAGTATGTCGATTTTTCATACATTTTGCCGAAAATCTCCATACAAATTTCAAGTCCTTTGCGCCAGCTCGTGCTTCTGCCAAATGACCTGAAACTTTCAGAAAGTAATTTTTTCACCTAAAGGCACCAATCTAAGGGGTGCCGCGTGGAATATAAGGATTTTTTTGGTTATGGGCCAGTCTACTGGGCACCATTTAGCTGGGGGTAGAACCTATGTAAGCTGGTTATCCACCATGGGTGCACGGATTCACCGCAGTTCCTACCTAAGTGTGTGCTTACATACATTATTGAGATTAATTAGATCGACAAATTTCCAGTTCATTTTCAGTAACTTCATTTTTTGTGAAAGATTTTATGTGGTTTTATGATCTTCGTGTTCATGGTTTTTAAGCGCAATATACAACAATCTAAAAAAAAGTTCATTCTCGGCTGATAACAACGAATTATAAAACCATTATAACAGAAAACGTGATTGTGGTACATGGTATACTTATTTGCAAAGAACCAAGTAACTTGAAAATCAGGGAATAAAAATTGTTGAAGAAACAATTTACATTGTTTTTTGAAACACCAATAATAAAAAAACAAAATTTTCAATATTCCTTAATAAAAAAAAATCGATGAATAAAATACCTTCAAAATGCACTCATATAACTTTTGTTAATTTTTTTTTTTTAATCACAGGTTTATTTATTAAGACAATTTACTTATAAATTTCATTTTGCCGAGTGGATCACTATTTAATCTATGTTAGTAGAGGAAGGAGCCGTAATAGTTGCGGTGACTCAACTGTTAGCTTTGATTTTGTTTGGAAGTGGGAAGGGGAACGTTTAGGGTCCAATATCGAAAACGATTTTTCGATGGTACACATTCAGAAGAGTGAACGGAATTTTATAATTTAGGACTAAAATGAAACTGCTATTTAACCATCATGCACCGTTTCCTTATCACATTCGTTCTGAAAAAATTTATACTGTAATCATTAATACTGTTAAAATGATATAAAGTAATTGAAGCACATTATGGAACTCATGTTACAAACTAGGGTACTACATTGTATAATGTTGAAAACATATAATGCATTTGCATTTAAAAATTCAATGTACTAGTATGGGAAAAAGTATGTTAGTAATAAATTTACTAAAAAATGCGAAAATATTTATTTCGAACCCAGAAAATCTTTCCTGGGGATCACAATATAATATTTAAAATCATAGAAACACAGAGCTCGTTGTATTTGAAAAATTATAGATTCAAACAATTACTACAAATACTTCAACTACTCAAAAGTCACAAATTTGTACTAAATGTGACCCTTTGGAAATATATTATCTAACCTTATAGTCTGAGAATACATTTGAAAACATACTTAGGCAGAAACTGCGGTGAATCCGTGCACCCATGGTGGATAACCAACATACATATGTACATGTGTGACCGTTTAGAAATACAATTTTTCAACTTTTATGCAGGATTTCTAACGAGGTTTCGTAATTAATGCCATTTTTTTATAATTTTTGATACGAATGGTTGATGATCTAGTCAAAAGGATTTTTTACTGTTTTTTCCCATATTTCTACAGTCGGTAGCGATTTTGTTCAGTTAGAGGATAATGGATCTGCATTATTTTTAAAAATGTCTCGATAACATGATAATATAAAATAAAAATAATAATACTTTTATCGGAAAACATATACACTGTCTAAACCAGTGGTTTTCAAACTTTTTTCACTCACCGCCCCCTTTTACAAAATTTTCGAGCTCAACGCCCCCCTGGGCAAATTTTTAGAAAATCTGGATCGTTGAAAAACCATTAGCTTTTGGCTTGATGTTGGTGTAAGGTTTAACTTAAAACTCATTCAAATTTATATGTGGGTGCCTAATCGGGGTAGCGCACGGCCCCCTTCCAAATAAACAAATTTCAAATTATCAAATTTATATGAGTCCTCAGAGCCAAAGGGGTATTATAAGGTGTTATAAATGTAAAAATGGTCGATCTTGATTCAATAATTTTAAACGATTCTTTATATTTCGAACTATATTTCATGATTTTTCAGATTTTTTTAATTTGTTTGTAACACTATTTTGTTCCAAAGAAAAATGCGTATTTTTTGAAAAATATATGGAAAATAACCAAACATAACAAATTAAAAGCGTGTTTTCTCGAAATTAGCTTTTATGTATTTATATACTTTTGGCTTCAAGGGCCTTATATTGCTTCAAACCTCCAGTTAACACTTAATCCTAAGAAAAGTTTGATGGACATTTACTTAAACTGGTTAATTAGCTTGTTTTGATATCAAATCAAATATCCTAAATTTTGGTAAACAAAGTTTTCTATTCACCATTAATTTGCATTAGTGTTGAAGACTTAATTGCATTATTGAATAGTATTACTTCTTGATATCTGAATTCGAGTCCTGTTCAAAGTTATGCAGCAAATTTATATGAATTTACAAATCTTGAAGTTAAAATTAGATTCTGATAACTGAATCCAGGCAATGTAAGTGATAACCAAATAGATTAAAAGTTTATCCATGGCAAATGGCACAATTGATTTTTTTAATCGATTGAAATGGAGATGAACAAAGAAGAACTTAAAATAAAAGTTCTCTAATTTAAAATATATATTACATATTTTCTTTCTAGAAAATCTACCACTAAATCACAGATGACGCCTTTATATACAAATATTTTCGAAGGTGTTTTCTGTTCAGCAGATTTTTTGAGACAGTACAATTTAAAGATTATCAAGCATTGCCATCTAAAATTATTCTTGATTTAGTATAACCCTAAATAAAATTATTGAGATACTGGAACAAAAAATTGCTTGCAGCTCTGTGAAATTACAGTTTTTTTAGTCTTCAACCTGATGTCTAGTTTTGTAACGTAACTTAATTTTTGCGTCGTGATTTGTGAAAATTTGAATTACGACCCCACCGCCCCCCTGAGCCCTTCCAACGCCCCCCAAATTTCAACATTGAGCTCACCGCCCCCCTGGGAGCTCTCAACGCCCCCAAGGGGGCGGTAGGGACCACTTTGAAAACCACTGGTCTAAACGATGGAACTTTCGAAAACACACTTTGTAGCCCATATACGTAACTAAAGGTGCTACCGTTGCATGGTGTTGCAAATTTGCAACAATTAATAAAAGGCCATTATATCAGACAAAAATAAAAAAAAATCTTCAAATTGTATTCAATTGTGTTAATTGCATTACTGAAAATGCGAAAATATTTTTTCCAGTCAAATTGTTTTTCCTCGGTGCGAATTGGAATAGGTCAAAATTCTGAAAAATAAGCCTTTTGTAACATTTCATATTTTTCAGATTGAAGTTGGTCTAGTTTGTTCATATATACTCGGAAAGTAATTTTTTTTAATTGAACCGTATCTTGAAGTTATAAATATGATTGCCATGAAGAAAAACCCGATTTAATACACTTTACAGTGGATTGTAGCCTTTCTTACAGCCTGTAAAATATATTTGGGTACATATAAAACAAAATGAACTATGAATTATGATTAATGAATTTCATACGCAATAAATCCGAAATGAATTTAGAAAATAAAGATTCAAAGTTTTTATAAGGATAAAAGTATTTTTATATAATCATAATTTTCATATAAATTAACGTTTTTGAATGACTAGATTCTGGAATATCATGTATGATTCCGTTTCTATGACATTATAATCTAACTCAATTTACTCCTTTTGGAGTTACAGCATATGATATCTTCAAAATGGAAGGGGTATAAAAATTAAGAATACAATTTGAAAAAAGATGCCTGACCATGTATTTCAAATAATTCAACCTCTCAAGTATATGAAACAAATACATAGATAAAATTATTGGATAAAATTTCAAATGCTAGAGTAAAATACGATACCAAAATGTATAAAATCGGTACAATAAATTTTGAAAATTAAAAATATTGAAAATTTTTAAAGCGTAGTATTTTTAATTTCGTTATTTTGAGATTTTTATTCTGTTTTGTTGATTTTGTCTATTTCGTTGATTTGGTCATTTTTTAAATTTTGTCAATCATGTCAATTTTATCAATTTTCATGATTTTGTCAGCATTGTTAGTTCAGTAAATTTTGTCAATTTAACCAATTTTCGAGATTTTGTTTATTTGTCGATTTTAAAAATTTTCATGATTTTGTCAACTTTTTCAAATTTTGAAAATTCTGTCAATTTTGTCAAATTTGTCAATTTTGTCAAATTTGTCAATTTGGTTAGTTTTGTTAATTTTGTCAATTTTGTCAATTTTGTCAGTTTTATCAAATTAGTCAATTTTGTCAATCTTGTCAATGTTGTCAATTTTGACAGCTTTGCCAATTTTGTCAATTAAGTGCATTTCGTCGATTTTGTCATTGTCAATTTGGCCAATTTTTTCAATTTTTTCAATTTCCTTCGATTCTGTCAAGTTTGTCAATTTTGTCAATTTGTCAATATTGTTAATTTGGTCAAAATTTAGTCTATTTTTTAAATTTCGCCAGTCAATTTTGTCAATCTTTTCAATTTTGTCAATTTTTTAAATATAGTGAATTTTGTCGATTTTGTCTTTGTCAATTTTGTGAATTTTGACAATTTGGTCATTTTGGTCAATTTGGTCAATTTTGTCACTTTTGTCGATTTTTGTCAGTTTTATCAATCTTGTCAATTTTGTCAATTCAGTGAATTTTGTCGATTTTGTCATAGTCAATTTTGTCAATTCTGCCAATTTTCTCTGTTTTGTCAATTTTAAAAATATTTTCAATTTTTATGATTTTTTCAGCTATGTGAATTTTGTCAAATCAATGAATTAAGCCAAGTTTTTCAATTTGGTCAATTTGGTCAATTTTTTTCAATTTTGTCAATATTGTCGATTTTTGTCAGTTTTATCAATCTTGTCAATTTTGTCAATTTAGTGAATTTTGTCGATTTTGTCATCTCTTTTGTCAATATTGTTATTTTTGTCAATTTTGTCAATTTTTTCAATTTTGTTAAATTTGTCAGTTTTATCAATCTTGTCAATTTTGTCAATTCAGTGAATTTTGTCCATTTTTTCATCGTCAATTTGGTCAATTCTGCCAATTTTCTCGATTTTGTCAATTTTATAAATTTTATCAATTTTATGATTTTTTCAACTAAGCTTATTTTGACAAATCAATGAATTATGTCAAGTTTGTCAATTTCGTCAATTTAGTGAAATTGGTCTATTTAGTCATTTTTTTTCAATTTTGTCAATTTTGTCAAGTTTGTCGATTTTGTCATTTTTGTATTTGGTCAACCTGGCGAAAATGGTTAATTCGGAGTTTTTTCCTGTTTCTTCAACTTTGTCAATAATGATTATAAGCTTTTTAGTATTATATGCATGTTCCAAAAAAAATCCCAAATGCTTCAAACTCTACTATGGAGGGCTTGGTGGCGCTACTGTTTGGTTGTCATCTTCCATTGGCTTCAGCAAGTGAAAGTTCAGATTGATCTCCAAGCCGTCATCGTTTTTCTCTAGACACCAACCCCAACAACAACAACGCAACGTTAGATCTGAAGAGAGGAAGAGAAAAGGGAACAAAAAAACAAGCCCGAGAGCTTAAAGCTCGAGAGGATTCAGTAGCATTTGTCTTATTGGATTTAATTTTCTTTCACGGGCGAAATACTCTCCTGTCGTTGCTGCTTAAGAAAAAGCTTCGTAAGCACGAACGGCACGTGAGAAGATGAGAGGATGTGCATACATCGTCCGCGTACCCGTGTTGTTTTCCCCTTCTCAGAGCAATCTGTGCCTGAATATAATGTTGGGCGAAGTTACTATCGCTTTCGTACCATGCAGTGTGGGCATGACGTACTCATCAACGACTTCATTAATTTCGGGGTCGTACCCCTTGGTGAAAACCATTTTTAAGTTTAATAATTCGGGGCTTCGATTCCGAAATTTTTGAAATGGTTCGGTTGCAAACTGAACCATTAATATTAAAAAATTTAAACGATAGGCCGGGAGAATTTAAGTTGTTGTCTTCCTCCCACACGGTTCCTGTCACGATGACATCGAACCTGAGTGGGAGTGAAGCCTGTCTGTTCTCCCTTCCACACATCGACAGATCCATACTTTTAGTTAGCAAGCGCGTATCAATGACGTCACGTATAATTTGACGTCATATATACGATAATCTTGATTTTAGTGATTGCTGGTTGAGGCTAGCAAGCCAAATTGACACGTTTCTTGGAGAGATGATTTTTGATATTTACTGTGAAAAATTTTTTTTCAAACTATTTTGTATTTTTTTCTTTCTTTTATAGGTTGAAGAAGAAAAAAAATCAAATTTTTCAAGATAAAAATCATTTTTATTGTACTGCTCAGTTTCACAAAAACGTCGAGAACAAAGTTTACAAAAATTCACACAAATACACACAAATACACAGACATCATCAGAACTCGTCGAGCTGATTAGATAGGTACCTATAAAGGTATATCTAAGACCCATAATTAATGATCTCCCAAATCGACCGATAACTATACCTTTCTGTAAGAAAGGCAAAAAGGTTCCCAACCATGTGTTTCAAATAATTCAACATTTTTCTGGGTAACCTATGGAGTCAAGACAGCAAGAATAGAATATGATTCTAACATAGAGTCCAATGGTCGGTTGAATATATTTTCAAATTTGTATCTATGTTCATTTTTACAATTTTCAGTTTAGTAAATGGAATGTCGGCCTGGTCTACTCGCATAGGTATGTGTATCGGTCAGAATCAATGTATAAGGCGAATATAACATAACGAATACAATATCTAAAAATTTGGCTTAAAAAGTTTTCTCTTCAATAAGCTTCGAAAACGATGTTTTATCACTCCTCGATAAAATGCGTGCTTCTTCAAAATGGATCACTTTGAAAATGGCAACGAATGAAAAAATATCTCAATTTCAACTTTTTTAACCATTTTATAATTTTGGCATGAGAACTACCATCATGATTGCAATTTTTCCAAAAATTGATTTAAAAGCAACAGTATTAAATTATTAATTAAGTAACCATATAAAAGGGTTAATGAAAATAAGCGTATGAAGAAATTGATATGGTGTGCTTCGTTCTCCCGCACGCGCCCCTTCGTCGTTTTGTCCTCCACAGAGCAACCTGAATATAATGTTATGGGAAGTCTCGAAGTAACAATCGCTTTCATACCATGCAGTGTGGGCACGACGTACTCATCAACGACTTCATTAATTTGGGGGTCGTACCCCTTGGTGAAAACCATAATTATGTTTAATGCATCGGAACTTCGGTTCCGATGCTTTTTTGGATTGGTTCGGTTTTTAACTGAACCAAAATAATGAAAAAATGACCTTTGACCGGGAAAATATGAAACAGTCTTCTTCCCCTCACACGGTTTCTGTCATGATGACATCAAACCTGAGTGGGAATGAAGCCTGTACGTTTTCCCTTGCACACATCGACAGATCCATACTTTCAAATAGCAAGCGCGTATCTATGACGTCATGTATAATTTGACGTCATATTATCGATCATCTTGATTAGTGATAGCTTGACATTGCTGGCAAGCCAAATGGCCACGTTTTTTGGAGTGATGATTTTTGATATTTACTGTGAAAAAAAAATTTTCAAACTATTTTGTATTTTTTTCTTTTTTTTATAGGTTGAAGAAGAAAAAAAATCAAATTTTTCAAGATAAAAATCATTTTTATTGTACTGCTCAGTTTCACAAAAACGTCGAGAACAAAGTTTACAAAAATTCACACAAATACACACAAATACACAGACATCATCAGAACTCATCGAGCTGATTCGATAGGTACCTATAAAGGTATATCTAAGACCCATAATTAATGATCTCCCAAATCGACCGATAACTATACCTTTCTGTAAGAAAGGCAAAAAACTTATCCAGTCCAGAAATTTGTTTCTTTGCTGGCTCCGCTTGACCAGTTGGCGCTAATACCAGTAGGGTCCATTCCGCCATCCGTGCCTCTGCGGAGAACATTTGACATCTACTTTTCAAGGTAAGCCGGCTCTTTGACCATTGTTTAATCCAGTAAGTTCTTCATTTAATATTTTTTATTGATAACTTTCATATGATCACGTTGTCGTGTTTTTCTAGCGTAACCATTTGTTTAAAAACGTCATTCAGAAAAGTGTTCTATCCACAGGTGGAACCGCGTCGTTGTCGACGTTAATAATAACAATACAAAGGACAAGCTGATATGTTTGCCAGGCGCATCCAACTAAAAGGAGCTTTTCTTCAGGTTGGTTTATTTCTTAATTTATTTATTCCTAAATTAATTTATTGCAATGTTATTTTTAGGTGACAAACATCATGTTTAGCTAGGTGCATGTCAGCTTCTTCCGTGTTATCCTGGAATGGTCGGTAATAACTTCGAGAAAAAACTAACAATAGCATCTCTGGCCAAAAGGTGACCTTGATCGACAGAAATGAACCATCAGGAAAACCCCCGGAAAAAAGGCGCAGCTGGCGATTAAAATAACCCGGGAACTATTGTGCCAGTTTTAGTCAAGTAACGTTCCTAGTACGTAGATTTTTTCTTTTATAATCTGCATCCATAATTCGATTTAGTTAGAAGAATTGGTGCCCAGTTTAGAAATCAAACCAAGCAGCTTTCTTAAACGCCTGAATTTATACTAATGATGGCGATAAGAAACGCCTTCCTGTAGGTAAAGCTATAATGATGGATGAGGAAAACAAAATTGTTTTATTCATTAAAATCTGTGCTTCGCATACAAGTGTCCCACAGCAACGATTGCATCGTTGTTTGAAAATGTATGACAGCTATTTCTTTCTTGTTAGGAAGGCGTATATTGTTGTTCGTTGAAGGCGTTTAAAATTGATTCAAAGTTTAGGATTTTTTTTTAAAAAATTGTGACAGTTACACTTTTGTTTAAAGTTTAATGTTTTTGTAGGACGTGACGTCAGGTTCCATTATCAAATGTAAGCAAAATTCGACGTACTGACCTATTATGTTTATTTCGTTAAATAAAATCATAAGATTATTTTTAACCAATATAAATATTTATTTTATTTACGAACAACCTTTGAACAGGGCGAAAAATGGAATAAAAGACGGTCAATTTTACAGGCCTGTAATTTAAAAGTATCCTGTAAATAATATGCTCACGTAAACTTAAATGTCACGGGTTTTTATTTTTCGTCCTGTAAAATTACGGTAAATGTCCTGCTCCTTTTTGTTACAGGATATTTGCCGTAATTTTACAGAAAATAATTTTTTCTGTGCAGAAGGAAAAGGTAGAAGATTATTTGCTGATGATACTTTGCTTTCAGCCAAAGGTCGAAATTTACGGGTGGTACGCAGTATATTGCAACAAAATTTAAATTCCTTTTTGAATTACTTGAAATTGTGGAAAATTTCTCCTAACGCTTCCAAAACTCAGCTTATTTTATTTCCCCATAAGCCAAGAGCTAAATTTTTAAAACCTAATGAAAATCATTCCATAACTTTTAATGGGGTTTCATTAGAATGGTCTGATCACGTGAAGTACTTGGGACTCACACTTGATCGGAATCTTACTTTTAAAAATCACATTGAAGATATTCAATCAAAATGTAATAAATACACTAAATCTCTTTATTCTCTCAACAACAGGAAATCCAGGTTGTGTCTGCGAAATAAGATGCTAATCTACAAACAGGTGTTTCGACCAGCGATAATGTATGCAGTTCCGATTTAGTCTAGCTGCTGCGCGACGAGGAAAAAAGCCATCCAGAGGATTCAGAACAAGGTTCTGAAAATGATTTTGCGGCTTCCACCTTGGCACAGCACCGAAGATCTTCATCGGATTGCGGGCATTGAATCGATCGAAGAGATGGCCAACAACATCATCTCCAACTTCAGAGGCAAATCGATGCAGTCTTCCATCGCAGAGATTCGTTCTCTTTATAATTAGTTTAATTTTAGGATAGTGTTTAGTTTTAAGTTTAAAATATTATTGCCATTACAGGATGTTCTCCTACATTAAATACTTGATTGCGTTCAGCAAGTTTAAATCTTATAAATAAATTTTTATTATCTAGTTAACTATAGGGCTCTGAACATTATTGAGCTGAACACCTAATTTAATGTATTAATGTAATATAAATGTAATGATGAATTGATACAAATAAAGACATATTTAAAAAAAAATAACAAACATACCTAACGGTAATTCATCCCTTGACAAAATTATATTCTTATAGAATTTGGAGTTGCACAAACCAAGATATAGTGTTGAAAATATTGAGTTCGTTTCATGTTTTACCTGCACAGCATTATCACATTTAAAATTATTTGTATCTAATTATTGAATTTTTTTAAAGGCCTTATATAAATTCAACCCTCGAAAAAATTGCCCTAGTCCTCCGAGGGCAATATCCGTCCATGCCTCCTGCTTATTTAAAACAATTAGGAAAAAAAAAACATCTCAAGAAATCCAGTAAACCTGTGATGCTACTGATTACAATCAACAAGAAGTGCTGAAACATGTTCCCATATGTAACCTCCGGGGAACTTTGCCTCCCAGGAACAAGAAACATGCTTCTGTTTCGAAGCTGTTAGAAATGCTGCAAATACAAGTGCTGATCTAGCGCCACCTTCTTCTCAACTCCATAAGGCCAGGAGCCTCCCGATGAAAACCTGTAAAACATAATGCACGTTCCACTATCAGCAGCAACTGATGAAGGCAAACAAATTTCCCATGCTTCTTGAAAACAGAAAACGTAAGTTCTTCTGCAGCTCTATTCCATGTATTAGTTGAAGTTGTAGAGAAATGTTTCGAAAGAGACCCCAATGAGATCTGCTCATTGGGGAGACCGTAACTTAGGAAAAAAGCAAAACGGAGAAAGATTGTTCTCATGTGAAACCCACTTAAAACAATCGATCGACTTTGGTCCAGACAAATTAGCCTCACGAGGTATCGATTAGGAAACAACAAGCCAACATGAAGCAATGTAGCTCTTCTTCTACTTCTTTGGCTCTAGCCAAAGTTAGGTTCCTTAATCCCGCAATCGTGATGGTAGATTATGTTTTGGAGAGGTTTGCTGTTATTTTTTTTTTCCTTTATTTTTATGTTCATTCATCTTCACTAGGCCGATATTGCACTGTGATTGCATCTAGGTTGGGAGAATGCCTGCCTGGATGGGGATGAAAGGTGCAAGCAAACCTGTTTGTGGATGATCAAACTTAGGCGTTGAATTTGAGTTCTATTTTTTCCCCTTAGGTGGGGATAGAACGTTTTTCCGAAAGGTGTCTTATAAGTTCTCTTAATTAAAACTTTTATAAATTTGTTAAAATTCATTTAATGCTGCATAATAGAGATGTATAAGTTTAACCTCACTCACAGTGTAATATTTATGATAGGAAATTATAAGTCATTAAGCAACAATGACTCCAGTATCTTCAATAGTCGAAGATGGACAGAGAGTTTCGTCAATTTGTGTCACGAGAGCCTTTACATTAGCTCTATTATAAACTCCTCCATTTTGAAGAGCGTACATATAGTTTTTGGAACGAATTTCACAATAGTCCCAAGCTTCATTCAAGTCTTCGGAAGCGCCCGCAGCACCAATGAGCTTATCGAAAAGACTTGCTGCTCTAGATTCGGCACCTTGTCCGTTGATTTCTGAAACCCAACTTTGAAGGCCGGAGACGATAGAGTTGCTAGTTTTGTTGACCAGGTAAAAGTCTCTCATGATTTCCTGGGCCTGCGAAACTTAAAAGTTAAAATATTGTAAGTTTTTCATATTGTCGGAAGTTTCAATCAAACAACTCACGTTAACACTAGAATCAGCATTCAAATAGCGCAAGCCTTTGAACACACAGTTGATGTATGGAGAAAAACTGCTTTCATTAGGAACATTGGTAGTCTTCCTTTTCTCTTTATTGGCGCATAAAACTGTACGAGCATCATCGGATAAAATGTTCCAACTGTTTAAGAAAGAAGGAAAAATATCATAATAGGTAGTTAATCTTACCATGGCCTGATAAACTTGACGTACGTAATCATGATGCCCATGATAAATTATCTGGAATGAGTCGTTGAAGTGTTTGTAAATTGGTTTTCGATACTTCCAGTGACATTTGCAAATGCCGATACCATTTCATCTATTTTGGTCGAACCAACATCATAGTTTGGGTACGTTTTGTACGCGTCGTATTGGGTTTGGATTCTCGCGGCCTGTGAATGAAAAGGTCAATCAGAAAACAAGAAAAGTCCCTAGGATTCTCGTTTATTTATGCAATATCAAATTAATTAAAAAAAATATGAATGCAACTACCTATAAAACTCTTTAAACATTTCCAGCGCACTGTACACTCACATAAATCATCGTTTTTACTAGAGATTCAGTTTTACAAAAAGATTTTTTCAAATGTTTGACTTTACACTTAACCTTTCATAATAAACATCTATCTAATCGTAAGCTGGAAGTGCAGCGTTATCCTGGTATTCTATAATCTATTTCCATAAAGTCCAATATGCAATAAATTCCAATAGATGAGAAACTTCAGAATTCGATTTAAACCTCAATGTGAATTCGAACCAAGCTGAGTAAATTAACTGAATAGTATTTAATAAATGTAACATACATATTACCAACAAAAAGCTTTTTATGCAACAAGTTGCAAAAAGTAGATTTTTTCAGCATGAGTCATACACTAATCCAAGAAAGCCCTTTTATTCTCTGAGAGTGGCTCCTTCAACTTTCAAAACTTTAAGTTACATTGAGACTTTCTAGGCACAAAATAAGAAAGCCTAGCGTCCATTAAAATATTTTGCTTTTGAATAGTTTTGATATTTTATTTATAGAAAAGTTTATTTTAATCAAAATATTTTAACAAACTTTATTTTTTGAATGAAAGGGTAGTACATACATATATACTTAAAAGACTAGTTATGTCTGTTTTATACGCATAGACTAGAATGCAGCATGAGAAAATAGTTCAATATAACGGGAGTTCATGCATACATCCAAAAAAATCTTAATAGTGATGCAAATTCTCAGGGGTAAGAGCGCTGCGATAAATCCTGAATTTTTATACTAGGTACTAGCTGACCCGGTATGCTTTTCAACACCATTAGAAAGTTTTCCAAACTTGTCAAAACATTTTCTAAGATAGAAACAAACTTTGTGAAATGAAAACAGAGCTTCAGCTTAGCTTTTTAACAACTGATTTATAAATTTGTTCATTTGAAAACTTCTCGCTAATCCTTTCTTTTAAGCAAATTTGTGAATTTTATGAATTTTCACGAAAAAGCGTTATTGGTATTTTCTGTATATATATAAAACTCAGATTTAATTTCATCATTTTTGAGTGACAATTAATTCTCAGAATACAGAATAGAGCTTATTTTTATTTGGGAAAGCTATTTTCGGCTTTGTTATTCGACTTTATTCATATTTTTTGTTATTTTGTATGGGAGCCCCCCTTTCCAAAAACGGAAAACAGTTAATAATATTTTATAAATCTTCTCATTCCTTTCCACTACGATGTGTGCTTCATTGTATCAAAATAGTTTGAAAATGTTTCGAATTCAATCACATTTAATTTAACTTTTTTATCCACGCCCCTCCCCCCTCCCCCCAATTCATCCAAAGTTTCAAAAATAGTTGCAGACTTTAAATACAATAAATTGTCTGAATGTAAAATTAGTCCAAAAGTACATTAAGTCATCTCAGAATGCAGAAATTTTTTATTTGTATAAAAATTTATGGAAACTGCTTAAAAATTGTATGGATAGTGCCATATTTTGTGTAGATTTTGTATGGGAGCCCCTCCCTCTTTTAAGACATTTTCAGGACCACACAAACTCTTATATACCAGATTTCACATTGATCGGTATAGCAGTTTTCGAGTCTATAGTGAACATACAGACAGACAAACATTTTTTTTATAGATATGTTTGCTACATTCATTGAACATGAGATTAAATTGATTAAATTGGTTAAAATGCGAAGCGTATATCAATACAATCTAGATTTTCAAATCTTGTTTTTAAATTAAACAAATCATCTCATTATGTCAAAACGCTTACATTTATAAATTTTAAACAAAAATCCTTCGAGGATTGTAAAATTTTGTCAAATTTTTGTTAATTTTGTATGGGAGCCCCACCCTCTTCTTGGAGTAAAAGGGGTTTAAAAGTTTTATAGAAACTATTTCCGGTCTTGAAATCGGCTACACACCAAATTTCACGTTGATCGGTTCAGTAGTTTCCAAAAATTTTCGAATTGTGTCAAATTCTTATTTATTTGGATTTGGAGGGTTTTTAAAAGTATAATAGAAACTATTCCCGGTCTTGAAAACGGCTACAAACTAAATTTCATGTTTTGTTCACTGCCGCTGCCGGCAAGTCTGTCCCATATGCAAAAATAACGAACCGAGAAAAACGTCTTTAAAGATTTTTATAAACTTTCGTGGATTTCTCGGTTGAAACTTTACCTTTTTTATTTCTTTCTTCACAGATATTAAGATAATTGTTGTAGAATTTCGTCCAATGTTTTTTTGCTTTGGAAGTTGTTGATGCAGAGGAGAAAATAATGATGGGACAGCCTTGCGAGTATATTTCGCATGCGTATTAAATGTACCCGCAAGGCGGTCCCATATTTAGCTTTTCTTTTGTCAGTTGATCATTTGATTCACTATCTGCGCTGTATTATTCACTTTACTGGTTGTTTACTGATGAAAATAATATTGAAATGATGTTTATGACATATTGAGGTAAAGATAACGTAAGTTTATCGTAAGAACTGGGTCTAAAATAAAATGAATAACAACGTTTCATGAATAAAACAACATGTACCTTCATCTTTTGGAAAGTTTTTAGGTCGATTATCTTTTCAGATAAACTACAAAAATCTTCAAATTGAATTAATGCTGAATCAGAAAAAGCGAAGCATCTTAGCTGCAAATATTTAATGAGAAATACCAATACAATATGACCTACGCGTGTGCTACCATCTACGCGTATTTTGGTTCATAGATTTTATGAAAGTCCAAGCAGCAAGTAACAGCATGACAAAAACCTAAAAAAATATGGCATTGTAGCTTACAATTTTCCAAGTTTTACAACGAACAATTCAAAAAGCCTCATGCGAAATTAAAAAAAAACATTTTGGTGGAATTTACCCATTAGGCTAAACTTAGCTTGTAAAAATTATGGAAATTGTTATTTTTGACTTTACTGTACTGTTTTATCTAGTCTAACTTTCATAATTTCAATGAATGCTTATTTTGTTGCACATATTGTATGAATATTTGTAAAATTAACGTAAATTAGAGGAGCAAATTTAAAGCATTCTGTAAAAATATACATATGGGACAGCTTTGTGGGTATATTTCAGACCTTCAGACAGACAGACAGAAATCCATTTTTTAATATATAGATAAGGAATCCGACGTTAAGTGGAAACCATAATATTCTGAAATTAACCTGATGGAACATTTGTTCAAAACTATTTTTATCTATTTACCTTTTAATGATTCAATGATAATCTCTAAAAAATGTGTCACCATTTGAATCAAGTTTGATTTTTAACTTCCGTTTTTAGAAAAGTTTGTTTTGAAAGAATGCTGTAGAAATGTCTAAATTATATTTGGTCAGGGTTCAATTAGACCAGTGGTTCTCAAAGTGGTCCCTACAGCCGTCTTGGGGACGATGAGAGCCTCGAGGGGGGCCATGCACGCAACTTTTAAGGGCGTTAGAAGGGCCTAGGGGACAACGGTTGGTTCATTGAAGATTCACATTTTCTAGAATTATTTACAACTAGCTGACCCGGTGTGCTTTGCTACACCTTTAAAAATCAAATGATATTTTCAAAAATTATTCAAATTTTTATTGTTTATTGGCATTATTTTAAATCAAATTATAACATATCCGCAGCTGGAGCTGGAGTTTCAAATTGCGACAAACAGATAACTTAAACTAATATTCTGAATCTTACTCTATAAATTTGTCTTAAGGGGGGGGTAGGGTCTAACAGGTATAAAAAAACACAATTTTCACGATTTTTTTCTAGAGCTATCGTTCAAACAAATGTATTCAAATTTTTTGCATTATACAAAGCATTGTTAAAAGAACATTTAGTAATTTTTTCGTAGAAAAATATTGAAAAATGAGCCGGTGACGGAGCACTTTCGAGGATGCCTTTTAGAAAACAGGATTTGCGGTGGACACTGTATCTCAGCACAGAATCATCTGAAGTCAAAAAATCAGAGCAAAATATTTTTAATAGATGTTTTTCTGGACCCCAACGTTCTTATTTAACTTAAAAATATTTTTATGAAATTTTTGTGGCTGTTTGAAGTAAAAACTACGATTTTTCACGAAAACATCCGCCATTTTTCACCTCTAAAATCTCTCCAAAGTAAAAAAATCAAAAAAGAAAAACGTTGGGGTCTGGTATTTTATATGTAGAAAATATGTTCCAAATTTGAAAAGAATCGGATAAGTAGTTTTCAAATGACGATGTCCACGGACTTTAAAAATGTGCTTTCGAGAAAAACGCGTTTGAAGTTTCTGCTCTTGCTTTCTTGCAGTATAAGATAGGAGGAGATAAAAGCCTATAACTTCTACAGTTTTGCTTCAATTGACTTGAAAATTTGACACAACATTCTTGAAATGTTTTACAATAAGAAAATAAAAAAATAAAAAAATCGATTTTTTGAAAGTGTTAGACCCCACCCCCTCCCTTAATGCAAAATGATTTGACTGTCGGGTTTAAAAATATCAAAGAGTCGATTTAGTTTTCTTTAAAATATCGTCAAAATTGCGTTCAAATTATCTCTATGAAAGTTGATCATTGAGTCAATGAGTATTTTTTTTTACATTGCTGTCAAAATAGAAAATCCTATTTTTACCTATTATTCTTAGGGAATCCAGAATCAAAAATTTAAACTGTAACATTGACAAATCTGGTGGAATATCTGTGCAATTATGAATTTTTCAAGATTTTGAAAAAATTGCTCTCAATGCAATGATTTTATATGGACATGCAAGTTTAAAAAAATCACCGTTTATAGAAAAAAATTGAGGCTTCACGAAAAAATTTTAATCAATTGTGAAAAAACTTTTCGAAAATGGAACAGAATAAATTGCCATTGTTAAGCTCCATGAAACTTTAAAATGTAAGTGATAGCATAAAATATTATCGTATCGGTTCGAACAAAAAAGAGACTTTCTCAGAAAACGGTTCAAATCTTTATACGAACCATAGGAAGACTTTCAAAATTTCTTGTTATTAGGCAAGGAAAGCAAAAGATGTTTTTTTTCTGCAAAAAAAAATCTCTATACATTTCAAATTAATTAAAACAATTCAATTATTGAAAAATGATCAGGATTGAGTGGTGAACCTATTCATTTTCGACTGGTTTAATTACCTTCCATTTAAAAAAAATGTTTTTGCAACTACATGAATTCGTTTTATTTATCCTTTTCCAGTTTTATTCTTGTCAAAAAGTTGTCGTTAAAAAAATTACGTTAGGCTCGGCAACCTATTACTACCTAAATTTTCCTTTAATGCGGCCCGCCGAAAGAATTTTAAATCATAAATGGCTTGTTGCTTCGCAAGGCTGCTCACCCCTGCTGTAGAAAATTTATTTAAAAAATATTCAATGCATTTTTTCCAATGCCAAATAAGCGTAAAAAATTGTTCACTCACAAAAATCATCGTTGTAACGAGAAATTTTAATATGCAATAAGGTTTTCTTAATAATTGTAACGATATAAAAAAATATGCTCAAATTTAAAAAAATAAATATGCGTGAGATTAACTCAAATTTCAAAAGGATAATTTCAAAATTAGAGATGAAGTTTGGAGTATGAATTTGGTAGTATTATTTAAAAATTTTGCTATCTTCAATTTGAAAATAAATTTTAGAATTATTTAACAATTTCATTGATTGAAAACAATAAACGAACATGCTGTGATGGAACTTGCGGTTAAATTTCAACTTCTCAATCTTTTTTATAAACATATTTATAAACAATCACGGAAAAAAAATTAGAATTTACATTAAGCAGCCCTTGTTGGATTTCAAAATAATTCAAGATACCGTAAAACGGGGTAACTTTGATTACCGGGGTAACTTTGACCAACAATAATTTTCTCTACATTGTCATCAATAACTCAGTTTCTAGTAGAAATTGTTGAAAACTGTTTTCAACATTTGAAAGCCTATTTATTGAGTATCAAATAGGCAAAATTTGGCTTGCATTCGAATTTTTTTTCTGTTAGGAAAAATGAAATTTCAATTTCCTATAATATCTATGTTTTCTAAGGCTCGCAAACAAACAGCTCTCCTGATGGTACCAAAAAGCATTTAGAAGCAAACAGGTTGTTGAAAGTGAAAGGACAACTTTTTTTCTTTGTATATGTATTTTTATAGTGCCATTTTTAAAGTCATTTAGTGATAAATTTTCTATACTTAAAAAACCACGACATTTTCCAAGAGTAAGCCCGTATTGTACAAATGGATAGAAAGCCTATCAAATGATTAACTTTTGAGAAAAAATGAAAATGGATATACATAGTGGGAGGGCCTACAGGAATTTGTGAAGATAAAATTTCATTTGTATTTTGTAGCTCAAACTATTTAGCAATTAATTTAATTTCTGCCCCTAAATGTATGCACCATAATAGTTCTTATCCCTATTATAAATGTTTTTCAAAAGAAAACATTAAAAAGCAAGGTAAAATTTATAAACTAGCATTTGTAAATATTATGAAGGTGTTTTGTATCCTTAGTGATCTAGAAAACTCGTAAAAACCATCGAAAATAGCGACTGACCAATGTTACCCCAAAGCATCAGATTCAAAACAGAGACGAAATCGATTTTAAATTTAAATTTAAAGTAGTCTAATAAATTTCTGCAACCATGTTTAACGTTCATAG
Organism: Uranotaenia lowii; assembly: GCF_029784155.1. Classification (NCBI taxonomy): domain Eukaryota; kingdom Metazoa; phylum Arthropoda; class Insecta; order Diptera; family Culicidae; genus Uranotaenia; species Uranotaenia lowii. The sequence continues at coordinate 68,826,932 of NC_073692.1, read as the reverse complement.
GAGTCCAGTACTGGTTTTAAAAATATCAAACATGCCACATTTCCCTTAACAGAAAAAATAATCGATGATCAATATTACCCCGGATTACGGAACTTACTATAAACCGAAACAAGACTTTGACCAAAATAAGATTTGAAATTGGCTGATAAATTTTGATGGATAAAAATATTTTTCTAGGTTTTTAACTAATTTGACTAGAAATTACCAGGATATTTGGTCGACAGATGACGGGCAATTGATTTTTGGTATCGAATTTTGTAACTAGAGTCGACTAAAGGGGTCGTTCATATGAACTGTTCAGTTTTTTTTTTACTATTTTGATTTAATAGAATTGAGATGAATATTCTCACACGCGGGTTTCAAAGAATGAGTATTTGATTGCAAGAATCTAATTTGGGGCAAGGGATCGACAAAAGGGGTCGTCCATTTTGGCTGTTCCGTGTATTTGTGAAATTGACATTAGTATGCAAAAGATTAGAATGAAAATTAGCACACGGGATATTCAATTGATGGGCAATCGATATCAGATATTTATTTTTATGCCAGGGATTGGTTGAAGGGGGCATCCATAATGACGGTTATTCGTTTTTGGGATATTGATGTTATGCATTGGATTGGAATAGAACTTAGCATACAGGAGTTTTTAGGGATAAGAAATTGATTTGAAGTATCAAATTTTGTGCAAAAGATCGACAAAAAGGATAATTATATTATTAAGTGTTTAAAGTTTCGCGATATTGGAATACGTTATTAATCTTCGGATAGAGACGAAAATGCAAGTACGATATTTTTGAAAGACGAGAAACCGATTCCTTATTTCCAACTGTGTTTTAGACGACAGACAAAGGGGTCGTCCATATTAACCTTCTGATGTTTTTTTCAATTATTGTGTTACTATCGGATCGAGACAATAATTCATACACCAGCGATTTGAAGGACGTGCAATCGATTCAAGATTTCAAATTTTTGTATCAGACAAAAGGAGTAGAAGCCATTAGTTTTTTAATGTTTTTACAATAATCTGTGCATCCAAACAAGACAAAAATTCGTACACGGGAGATGTTTTGACGGTCAATCTATTTCTTTTTTTTTTTTATTTTAATTTGATGGACAAGCAAAGGGGTCGTTCATAAATAATGTTTTTTTTTTATTTTCTGCAATATTGTCATGAAAATGCATTAAAATTACCATATGAACACAAATTCCTCATGACATACCGTGAACTGGGGGAACTTTGATCATGTTTTTAATTAATTTTTGAACATTTTGGAAGGGGTTGCTTTTTCGTAATACCTAAAGTATTACGTAACAGTTCACTAACTGAGGTGAGGAGTATAAAACATGATCATTGATTGCAGTTAATTCAAACGACATTGGTAGTTATAATTAAATGTTTGTTACAAAACCATATTTCGTGTTTCGGGGTAACTTTGATAACTATGGTTTTACCGTACTTCAACATCTTCAAAATTATTGTTTTGGTGCCATTTAGCACAGAAGGCATAAACATTAACAACAGTAATTTTTGTTATGACTAAATTGATTTTTACAATGTTTGTTTTTTTTTCAAAAACATTTATAATCAAAAGGTTGACATTGTTGTTGCATACATCTAGGGGTTTCTCAATTTGTTTGGCCTAAAACAACAAATGAAATTTTGCCCTCATGCAATTCCCTAGGTCCTCGCACTGTTCCCCTGTTCATTGTATCTTCAAATTTAACCATTTGATAAGGTTTTAGCCATTTTTACTATACGGGCTTTCTCATGGAAAATCACCGTCAATCAAATCAATATCCAAAAGTTATCACCAAATGACCATAAAAATAACACTGAAACTAAACCTAAACAAAGGAAAAAGTTGAACTTTCACATAAAACAACCCATTTGCTCCTAAATGTTTAAATTTGATCAGGATAGATAGTTGTTTGTGAACATTCGAAAAACCAGATATTTAAAGACTTTAAAATTACATTTTAAGAAATAGCAAAAATCTTCAAATAAAAACGAAATTTAGCTTATTTGTAGATCAATTTATAGGATTTCAAACACAGTTAACAATTTTCACATATTTCAAATTTTAACTTAGTTTATGATGATTATCTGCAAAAATGTCATGTTGATCTAAGTTCCCTCAGTTTACGGTACCTTTTCAATATCGGGTAATGTTATTTTAAGTGCGGCCCGCCGACAAGATTTCAAAACTGCATTGGCTCTTGGGTTCAAAAGGTTGCTCACCCCTGCTTCAGTCTATTGAGAGTATTGTTGAACCGATGAATTAAAGTCAAATTTCGAATGTAAAATTTCCCATCGAGGTCAACAAACTTATCATGAAAGATATTGAAAGCGATAATATTGTGTTATGGTACAATTGTCAGATCGGGACACAAAGTTTCGGTGACAATGAGCTTAACAGTTGACGCCAGAAGATTTTGGCGGAAATAAAAATTTGACTGAGGTCACTTAGGTCTTATCGATAGCATTTTCATTATCATTTTATTTGCTTATACCAATATGTTATATAAAAATCTGCCTAATGTAATATCGTTGCGATAAATTTCATATTTCTATACTATTGTTCAGAACTAATTTGTATCAATTTACCTTTAAATCAGCACCAACACGTGAAAAGGGTCTATGTTCATTTATGACGTTTCGAGAAAAACGCGTTTGAAAATTTTGCATTCTTTTTTAAATCGCTAATTAAAATTCACGAGCAATCTCCCAAGTCTTTATGGTCAAAACGGTACGTATGATCATTCTAAATATATTTTTATCGATACGGCGGTTTTATCATGTAAAAATAGCTCGCAATTGTTTATAGACCCTAGCTGGAGTATGAAATTCATCTAAATGTTTTATACACCCTTCGCTTTGTACTGTATGTCTCATATGTGTGAGTGAGATGGAGATAAAATTTCCCCTATTATTTGACAAAGGCTTATGTTTCTCGCTATAGGAGTGAGTGAATAGCTATCCGCATTCTTCCCCTTTTAATGTTTTGCATCTAGACCGTTTGCTTTGTTGTGGAGTAAAGGATGTATAAAACAATCTGTGTGAGGATAATGTCATTTTATGGCTCTAAATTTTTTAGATCCTTTACTCAAACTGCATTATAAATCTTACGAAAACTGAAAAACTAAAAACGGCTTTTGTGATAAGTAGAGCTTATATTGGGCTATTTGAATCCACTGAAAACCGGTTTTGTTTACTTTGTCTTTTATACCCTTTTCACATGTTGTTGCTGAAATGATTCAATAAAAATCTCTTAGTAATGAGTCACCATTTAAATCAAGTTTGAGTTTAACTACCTTTTATTCGAAAGGTTTGTTTTGACTTTTGACAGAATGCTGTAAAAATTCGTAAATACTATTTGGTCAGGATTTGACTAGACTAAGCTGAAAGCCATCAGCAGTTTATAAAGTCACTTAAGTTTTCAAGTAAATTGATTAAGGGAATAAAAAATGGTTGATATATTTTGCTTCATAGGTCTTTCATATAAGCTGCAAAAGATTCACATTTCGAAGTTCAATATTTTTATAAAGTCACTCGGACCGGCCATCCACGGTGATCAAAGTCACGTTTGATGTTTCAAAGACTAATTCGTAGTCGAAACAAAACAAAATTGAAAATAATACATGTAAATTATGATTTGTCAAAATGTGGTTTTGAAATTTATCTAACTTTTATTTTTAATTTTTAATTTGAATTCTTAACAACTTGAAGAAAAACTTTAAATATGTAGTTATAATTGTTCGATGAATTAAGTTGTAAATCTTGTTTTCAAAACTACGAAATTTTTTAACGGGAACATCGATTTCTTAACGAAAATTCTATTACAGAAAACATATTTTACGCATAAAATGCATTAAAATTTTTCAAAACATTTAATTCGGAGCAGTTAAGAAATGCATTCATAAACTTGATTAGATGGTTTATATTGTTAATGCCTTTTAATGAACATGATGCGAATAAAAAACATAAAGTTACACATTTAAACAATTTTAGCTATCATGAAAAAAGTTTTATTTAATTTAAGGAAAGAAGATTAGAGGTTTATGTCGTGTTTAAAGTCAACATTTCAGACACATTTCAAATTTACTTTGAGTTGACTGTTTTCCTTTCCTCAGAATATCACACAATCTTTCATCACAACATTCGCTAGTAGACTGAAAAATCTTATGCTATCCTTTTCCATCATTCCCAAGCGTTAAGTAGGCTTGTGATATAGCTCAGTTGGCAAGTCTGTTGTCTCCTGAGCCGATGTCCGCGAGTTCGAGCCCAAGAGTAAATATCGAACACAGTTGTACCGGATAAGTTTTTCAATAACGATCCGCCAACTGCAACGTTGATAAAGTCGCGAATGCCATAAAGATGGTAAAACGACTATAATCGAAACAAAAAAAAAAAAAAAAAAAAAAAAAAAAAAAAAAAAAAAAAAAAAAAAAAATTCCCAAGCGTTATCATCGCTCTTATTCTTTCAATTGTTTTCTCACTACAAACAAATCTTCGTCAAGTTCCTACATGTTAAACTGGTTCTGATACTATTTTCCTAGAATATTTACATTAGAGTGCCTCAAATGAACCAACATTTGGAAACCCAGCTAACATGAAATCGTAATAGAAATGATAATCCGAATCGAATATTAAGACATTTTCAATAACCATCGTAAACAAATTGGTATTGAGTGATTTTCTGACATTCATTCACGACAAGCTTTGCCCAAAAAAAGTTGAATCGGATAGCAGTTTAGTCAATTCGTAAATATGTCTCCAAATAGTTGAGAATACGCTAATTCGACATTTACGATTTCAGTGAACTGATTTACGATAAATGGGCGATTTTTCCTTCTTTTTTCCTTTGACCGGTTCGTGAACAGAAAATCTTATATGTAAAGCTATAGCGCGAATCATTTCAACTGATGAGTTGGCATTGTGGTAAGATACCGGACACACAACTCGGAGGTTGGAGTTCAAATCTCGGTCGGGGAATTTTTTTTTTTCGTTACTTCAAATCGTATATTTTGCTTTTTGTAGGGAAATCGAATCGTTAAAATCTTGTCATTGTAGATATATCGCCTCCACTTTTATAGCTATATGCTATTTTGGTAAGTTTAATACAATCTTTTCATCTGGTATATTCGTTTGATTAATTCTGTTGTTTCTGCGATATACCCTCTTAAATGTTTGCTGGGAAAGCTATGCGCTGCAGGTTTAAATTGATTCTTGTTCCAAGTTCTCATGCCAAATTTGGGCCAGATCGTATCACGGGAAGGGGTCGCTCAACGAGCCTAAAGTTTGTATGGGGTTTTGGAACATTTTGTTCGGGAGGACCATTTAAATCCAGTTTTTCATGAATAACTTTGGTCGAAGGGGCCGATTTTTTTTTGAAAACGGTGTTTCTTAAAGCCTAAACTATGACAAATTGACAAGACTGCATTTCGATTCAAGTTAAGACACAAAAGTTTTTCAGCTTCAAAAAGAAGTTATCTTTTTTAAGGGTGATATTCATCACTATGAATGAGAGACACTGCTTTAAACATTTAGATCCAGCATTACAATGATGAATATCACCCTGAAAAAAGTTACCCCATTTTTGAAGTTTAATAACTTTTTTATCATAAGTTGGATCGAAATGCAGTCTTCGGATGAAATATTTGTCATCTGGCCCAAATTTGGCATGAGACCTTGTACTAGGCCTAGGATCAAATGATGCCTGCAGCGCATAACATTTCTCAAGCTTGAAATTTCACATAAAAATTTGGGGCAGTCCAGTCTTAAAAAATAAATTTAGAAATTTACTTACATTAGTTGAGTACTTCTGAGCGAAGAATATCCTACTAGTGTGATGCTCATTAAATTGAATGAGACAAATCAGAGTGGCTATTATCAAGAACTGAATAAGAATGGAAAAATGAAAATACCTTTACATTTCCTGTGGAAGGATCGTACAAACCATATCCCTCCATACAGCACTTGAAGAAACAGTAGGACGCTTCCTCTTAAGGTCCAAAGTTTTCCATTTGCTCCAGGCCTGCATGTGTTGCAGCTTGTGGGTCGATTTTCCAATATTATTTCGAACGAACATAAAGAATGTTTCCTCTGGGTTCAGTGGCTTCCAATTCTCAGAAACCTAAACACAGATAAAAAAGAGTTTTCGATCACAAATCTTCCGGAGGAACTTTAAAAAGGAATCAAAACTGACCACCAACTTGCCTACAAAGCACATCAACACCAGCAAAAGCTTCATATTTTTATGACTTTAAAAAGATTTTATTTGATATTTGTATATTTGAAAGGGTGTCAAAGAAAAATGAAAATTCAAAGTTTGTATTGCAACCAAATGAATTTAAAAAATCAGGTAATGTTTCTAAGTTATAGAGACTCAGTCACGTACATCAAAAGCACGAGTTCGGACAGGTCAAAGTGCCCCCAGTCAATTCTAACTAAATAAACGAAATACATGGCAGGGCACTCGCTCAATGGACCCCAACAATTCACCAGGATTAGGAACAAGGCATTTATTGACCGATTAACGCTAATAGAGAGATCTTACGGTTCTGATTGTGGCTCTCAATCGGGGCTGCCTGGCGATTTGCTGGTCTTCGTCAATAGGACGTTTATTCTCGCCAAAAGACCGAGCATTTAGAGATACCTAACTGCCTTCCTCAGATTCGCACTCGCTTCTTAGAACCATATTGCTGGATTGGCGCTGCAAACTTCTGCGCAAAACCCTTTCATTCAGCTCCCGCGCGAAAGCTCAACTCAACTCAATGGCGCGCAAGCTCGGCGGCAGATACAAATTGATTTAACGATATTGTATTTGATATAAATTTGCGATTTTATCGGAACAAGTTCACAATTAGAAGCGATTACCTTTTTACGTTTGCTGGCACCAGTTACTCGCGATGATGGTTGATTAGGCATTATAGAGTCAGATCAAACGGTTTCGAGATCGGGGGCCCCCATTCATTGATGTTAAGATGTTTTGAAGATAGGCACTTAGACGAAGAGGTTGAGGTGGGCTTTCCTCCAATTGGAACTGTTTGCTCTGGTTAAGTTCTTGGGCAATGATCGTTCAATCAACGGGGTCAAGTTGATAGAAGCTATGTAGCAGCAAGAGATTTGTTCGATGGAAAGACTAGATCTGTGTTCGGATTTATTTTATTTCTTTGCAAAGTTGTGTTGAGACAAGAAATAAAAATTCAATTACGTTTCAGTAAGTTTATTACATCATATTATTGAGACTTCATCCAGTCGTTTCAAATTGAGTTATTGGTTGAATCAACGGTTTTATGGAAATTTTTAGAAATTTTCTATTTGTTCAAATCAAACGATTTTAAATCAATATTTTGTAAAAACTGATAGTTTTTCGATATTTTTTGACAAACAATTTCCAATTACGAAGAAATAAATAATAGCTGATTAGCCAAATTGTTGTGGATCAAAGCTTTTAATGTTTTTTTTACTTAAATTTTTTATCAAAGCTACGTTAATACCAACAACAAATATTCTGTTATAATTAGATAACAAACAAAAAATAAGGTTTTCAAGAATACATTCAACAAAATAACCAAAATAACATTTAAATTGTACGTCAGTAAGCTCTTAAAAAGACATAAAAACATCACGTTATTTGCTCAATATATATGTAACTGTTGCTTCAAGTATAAAAAAATATGCAGGAATCTGGCTTGCTAAAGTCATTCAAATGAAATGCAAACTCGTAACAGTCGCATGACATTTCGCTAACAATTCTCAGAGATTCCAATAACATTGACGGTCGTCCAAAAAATGTTTTGCTAACTTAAAAATTTTGAAATCGGAGCAAATCTAATTTTAAGGGGTACTAACACTACCAGCATACTCGCGACACTAATTTTTGTCATCTACAAGTCAAACTCTTTCACTTTACTGGTCGCAATCGGAGCTATGCTCATTTCTAGCAATACTAACACTAGAAGCTTGAAACACTAACGAGCTCACGACACTAATATTTTTTCACTAACAGGTCAAACCATTTGACTAGAGGAGTCGCAAATTGAAATCGGAGCTAAACTAATTTCTATCGGTACCAATAATAGAAGCTTATACTATTGAACTCACGACTCACGACACTTATTTGCGTGACCAACAAGTCAAACCATTTCACTTGACCGGTCACATGTTGAAATCGGAGCACATAAAATTTAAAGCAGTACTAACACTAGTAGCTGGAACTAGCGCTATCGTGACATTAATTTTCGTCTCCTAAAAGTCAAACCCTTTTACGTAAGTTAAAATCGGAACTAAATTTACTTCTTACACATCAATGAATGCATTTATTAATATTTTCTGATATTAAATACGTCGAAGTCCTGTAACATTTCCTAAAAAAATATTATTGAAGCAATCGCCGACATTCCTTGGAAGGTCATTACATTGTTTTTTTTTTTCGAATTTTTTACAATGTAAAAATGATAATTTTTCACTACAACCTAAGTTCAAATGTGAGACTTTATTATTTTTCGCGTCATCTCCTTAATAACCGGCATAAACAATTTAAAGACTCTGATCTAGTTTAAAACTGCTCCGAGTATATCGTTTTGAATATTAGTTTTTAGTTAATCCTATTGCTTTGATAAAGTTAAAAATTATAGATATCTATCTGTTTTCCTACATTTTTAAGTAAATTCTTCATGTCCAAATCCTGTTCTCTAAAGTATTGTTTCCTACTTTTTTCGAATTTTTTAAAATGTTAAAATACCAAGTGAGTGTTTGATAATTTTTCACTTTCAGCACAGGGGAGCATCTTGATGTGGTGTTAGGAGATGATCGTGTGTTTGTCGTGTGTGACCTATTCTACCCTGTGTGACCCTAGTCAGGGTGCGTTGTTCGTACTGATTATCTCGATCATTCCATTTGCCTACTTTGTGCCAAATCGGATCACGGGAAGGGGTCGCTCAACGAGCCTACAGCTTGTATGGGATTTTGGGACATTTTGTTCGGGGGGAACATGAAAATCCAGTTTTTCATGAATAACTTTGATTACCTTCGGCCGATTTCTTTTGAAAACGGTTTATCTTAAAGCCTAAATTATAACAAATAATTCATCCGAAGACTGCATTTCGATTCGAGCTTAGATTAAATACTGACTTAACAAAACTCAGCTTTTTTAAAAATAGATAGTTATAGTTAGTAATATTTTTTTAAAAAGATTTACAGTTTTTCAACTCAAATATTCGAACCTTTAAGATTCACTCTCAAATTTCACCATAGCTCATCCTCGTCAACAGTGAACGAAATTTTTTTCCATTTTGCAGGTTTTAGATACACGGTTGAAATTTTAAAAATTTTATTTCTTTTTAATAATCACGGTCTTCGACAACTTAATTTGATCAGACTGATTCTTAGTATATGCTTAAAACTATCTTTTCTGATATAAAAATCAAAACAAACAAAAACTTGATTAAAAATAAATTGTTGAAAATTTTCAACCAAAAATTATTTGATTAGGATCGAAGGTGATATGAACCAGAAAAACTCATCGCTTTTATAAGAATTCAAACTAAACTTTGTCTCAAAACAAGGAATGTTTTACCTCTGGCCATACTAAAATGACTCCTGGAAAAAAAATTCGTTCAAGTTTTGTCTCAAAATCATCTACCTTCGATATTGCGCGACATATTGCCAAATAATTTCACTCATTAGCATTAGCAATTGGCATTTTCACTCTCCTGTTTGCTGCTTTCGAATAGTTGAAATTGATCGATTTTTTTTCCAAATGTTTGATGTTATTCAAACTGGGCTACCACTCAGTCAAAAATCCTTATCGAGAATTGATCACTTTTGTTATTTACTTTGCTTTATTTTGAAATAAAAAATTTACTTAAAAAAAATTTCAGAACGAAAAATTTCAAAACAGCGAAATTAAGCACCTTTTCTACCACTAAGCTTAACTTGCCCCAAATGAGGGTAATATCTAAGTGTTAATCAGTTTTGGAAACATAATTTGTTGAAATAATTTAAGATAATAATTTTCGTTAAAACAAAACTTTTAATAATTTTCAAAAAAAAAAACATATATACCTTAATTTTAATAAATTTTTTGAATTAATTTAATTTAATAAACAGTTTAATTAATAATTTAAATTATGCATCTTTCAGTGGAAATTTCTATAATATTGAAAATAACGTTTTCAAACCTATTCAGTTGTCGTTATTCGAATTTAAGTCAGCTAATTCCACTGCATCTAAAAAAACAGATGTCCTTGTTAAAAAGATTATGTATTGAAGAGACATCTATACATTTTTAAAAGATTATTGAATTCTAGCATAGCCCTGTGTGGGATGCATCAAATTCATTTCTAGGAAATGTAAACGCAAAGATATTTCCCAAATAAATCTCTTAACGTCTTTCTTTCAATTACAATAATCTTTTTTGCATGGTAGTCAACATTGCTCAAATGTGAGATTTTTTTAAATCTATTTTGTGGAAATAGGATTTTTATTACCAAAGCATTGTTCTCGTTTTCAAATTTCGATTTTTTGGAAACCAAGATTTACAACTTTTTATATCGAACAATGTAGTTATACTAAATAAGGTTCTTAGATTTTTGTGTTTTTTTTAAATAACATTTAAAATAAATTTCCAAAACACATTTTTACATTTTAAATCGTGTTTTAACATTGCATGGTAAACTAACTAGCCTATCCTAACTCATATCAACTCATATGGCACACTATTCGTACGAGGCGTTGTCTACTGGAACCAGATACCCGATGAAATCAAAATGAATCATAACATTGTTTTGTTTAAGAGAGAATGTTTGGCCAGGTTTGGTTAGGATAAGACATAAGTAGTTAAGTTGCTGTAATTAAAATTTTTTTTTGCACACCCCAGTACAAGCCGATTGCAATGTCTAATAAGATTGTATCTTGAATTGCAAGTATAAATAAATAAAATAAATAAATAAATAAATAAATAAATATCTAACTGCTTCCATACTCAAAACTTGGGTCAGCAAATATTTAAAAACACACCAAACTCCGTTTTGAATTGCTTTCTGTTATTCCACCTCACTTCCCTCAATTCTCTTTTAAAAACATACAAACTAGGATCGGCCACCCTCAAATTGTATGAAATCGCTTTCGTTACCAACCATAACGCTGCCGTAAGTTTTCTACAATTATTTGGAATAATATTTGTAAAATATTTTCAATGTCATTCATTTTTAATTTTAGACGATTTTTTATTATACTTTCGCATCATTTCCAAACTGCATTAGCATTTTTACATGATATTAAACGATGCATATTATCATCTATGGAGCCACATTTTTCATAAATTACTGATTTCAAATTGCCAACATTGTTCATTTCTAATTTTCTTTAATTTGGTATCAAGTCATTTACAAAAGAATAAACTAATGAGCGATCTTTGAAAGAAATGAGTTTATAATTCTAATTTCCCAACACATTTTTCCATTCAACTGACATTTTATTTTCTATATCGGGTTTTACTTGCATTAAAAATAATTATATAGAGCTTTAGTTGTTGGTAAGTCAAATTTGTCGTTACATCTACATTTGAATATTGAAATCAAACATCAAATGATTTACTATGATCCAGAAGGACGTAAATAGAGTTCAATGTGTCATAATGATAGTTAATTCTAATTTCACACCAATTTTTAAATGTTATCTATGCTTGAATATGTACTATAATCCTAAATTAATACGTTCAAAAAAACGCTCATTAAAATAACTCATTTGTAATTTTAAAAAAATGATATCTGCCATAAATTAGTCTTTAAAACATTTGACCAATCCGGGATTCGAGTGACTTTATAAAAATATTAAACATCGAATTGTGAATCTTTTGAAACCCGTAAGTGAGACCTATTCAGTAAAACATATTGCAAATTTTTAATTTCCTGAATTTGAAATAAAGCTGGAACAAATATCAATTTCTTCTTTTGTCAAACTCCCTTTAATTTTTACGTGAATTCGGATGGGGAAATATATGAAGTTTGAAGATTTTAACAAGCCAAAACGAAACTGTTCGATGGCTGGAATTTTAACGACATTTTGGATTTAGATTTTTTTTAATTCATTTTAAAATCATCCGATTATTCAAATGTATGAAAGCTTTTGTTCAATTGATTTCAATTTATTTATTTTTTTGCTTTAACTTCTAATTATCCCCCCTCGTGATGTTCCAACTCCTATAGACAAAAGAAGGACTTCAAATTTGTTCCTGCCTTACTAATTGGGTAAAGAGAATGGGGATACTTGATCTCCTTTTTTTATTTTCACCATATATTTTTGGGAAAGTTTAGCAACTCGCCGTCTTTTACATTTTCTGACAGCGAGTAATTTCAAGTTTATATGCACCAAAAGTTAGAACGATTCATCAATCCGTAGATGAACTAGAAGCATTTTCAAGAGACGGAAAAAATATTGATATTTTTTTACGTTAAAAGAGACATGATCCTTCACTAGAGGAGACTTGATCTTTAATTCAGGGTGTCCTGCTGACCCTAGGCAAAAATCAAAGTTAAAAGGTCTGTTAACTATTTTTTGCCATATTAGTTCTCATTTCCCGGTTTAAAGTGAAATCAGACAAAGGGAATTCTAAATATTTGTTTACTACCCTGGAGTCATTGCATACTTTAAGGCGCAATTTTCTAGTTTTCAGATAAATTTAGTATTTTGAGTCTTTGTTGACAGATAATTTCTGGATCATTAACAAGGCCGGATTAGGGGGGGGGGGGGCAAAAGGGGCAATTTCCCATGATCCGGGGAGCCCTCCGAGGGAAAAAAATAACATTACTTCAATCATACTACAACAAATCTTTGAAAAGAAATCAAATCTAGATAATCCGAATGAAAACTTCAAATATAACAATTAAAGGAACCCCTGTGAAATCATATCAAGAATAGTTTTTCTCTTACATAAGTTAAGAGCCCCCCCTAGAGTAAGCAGTGAAGGAGTTCTTTCGCATTTTGCGAGCTGAGAATATCAAAATGATTTTGACAAAATCTTTCTATTCAATTTAAAAAATTTCAAACCAAAGCTTGGACAAAACCGAATTTGAAAAAAAAAACTAAAGTGAAAACACCTCAAATTTTCATTTTTTTTTATCGAAACATTTTCAGTAAGGATATTTTGTACAGAACAGGTTAAATAAAGAAAAAAACATCTTGTCATTTTCATAACATACAAACGCCTTGCAAAATAATAATATTGGTAATTAGGTTTACCTTTCAAGTAATGGTAACTGCACTAAAATAGCAGCTAATTTCGTCAAAACTGGCTCACAGTGCTAAGAGAAAACAGAAAAGCTTTATGATAAACATTTCAAAATTTTACCAAAGCAGTATCCAGGTTAATACCGCGTATTATATTAACTTTTCACTTTTCAATCATTATTAAATTTTGTTGGTTCATCAATTCTAAACCCGTTTCCCTCCCTATTTTTGAAAACAAAATCTTTAAAAAAACTGTTGTTGCTAAAATTGGGTCAACCGACAGTGACTTTTTTCAATGATAACTGATTCTGTATTTAAAACATTTGATCGCTATCCTGAATTTTTTTTCAACGGTTAATTTTTGCACTTATCTCTATGGAATTTGAAATTATTATTTTGTTAACTTATTTGAATGTCATATTCTATGTTTCAAATGTTCATGATACTTCCTAATTATCATTAGGTAAATATTTCAGACGATGAATGATGAAATGAAAATAATTTAAAATATCTATTCGGAAATTTTTCTTGATCAGATAATTTTAGATGTTCAAAAAGGGTATTAAAAAAATGAGAGTTAAATTTTGCATTTTGCTGCTCAAATCAGAGCTTTTATTTTTGAGAAATTTCATAATCAAAAATAACGATCAATTCAGAAGAAAAATATATCTTTTTGACTGTAGGGAACAATTAAACCCATAACATATATTTTGGAAAAAGTTTTCTTATAGAATTGAGGGTTCACTATTGCTTTGAAAATATTATGAAATTATTTTTATACTCTTACGATTGACATATTGGAATAAATATTTTTATTATATATTTTTTCATGTGGGAGACATTTTAAGGTGATGAAAAAGATCTTCAAATCAAATTTAGACAAATTTTTCAAACAAAATTCATAAACTCAAAAAAATTATCCATTTTTTACTATTAATTAGTAAATTTATGCCATTGTATGGAATATTCTAGCTCAAGCTTCAATCGATTTTAAATTTAACGAAAAAATGCAATTGGCATTCAAATATCATCAAGTAATTACAACAATTACACCAAATAGAGCTACCTTCCCTATGCAAAGCCCCACGGTGCGTCCTAGGTGCTGCTAGGTCTTGGAAAAACATTCGCTTTCGAATGCCCAGAAAACCATTTTGTCTCCTGCCCCAGAGACACATGTACCGTGTTAAGACAGCGCCATGTTAGGAAACAAAATTTATCACTTTATTCTCCAGAAAATGTGTAACTATTTCTTAATTACATTTGCACATACAAACAGACACAGTCAGACGTACACATCACCTGGCTCACAGCAAATTCACTGCAATCATAGGGTGGATGGAGGAAAATTTCTAGCCTCTCGTTTGGGTGTCTCCTAGTGGAAGGTGGAACTTCTTAATAGGTTACCCGGAGCTTGAGACATTTCCACAAAACATAGGCCCCCGAAGTTCGACATTTGAGAGGCTGCTCGAGGCAGCTTAGTCTAAGCCTGTTGACGCAATACCTCTGAGAGATGCCTAGAGAACTCGCCAAGCCAAGTGGAACGATTGCGCACAAAAGCGAAATCCAATTCAAGCTCTGTTTGCCCTCGTCCGTCGTCTGACAGTATGTGGAAATACATCACAAAACATGGGGCGATCTCCAAGAAGGAAAACGGCCCGGCCCATATCTAATGATAACATAAAATATTGTGACGCAGATACCGACCATGGGAGGTGGCCCAGTTGGTAAAGGCACCTGAAGTTTTCGAATGATCTAACCCGGCCGGCTGCCTTCCCTGTCCTTGCTCTAGGGTATCTGGTCGAAGTCCTTCTAACAATCCCGCAAACGTAATCTTTCTGCGGCTACGCATTTTGTCGATAAATTTGTACTACAAGAGTCGACTACAGCTTGAAAGTGATATCGAGTTGCGTGTGCGAGCTTTCAGTTTCAGGTGTTTTAAGTTTTACTTTTTTTCTGCTTTCATGTTGCGCATAATCAGCGAACAGGAACGAGAGTAAGCAAAGGATCTTGTTGATGGAGGCGGTGATTGTGGAACATGACATGAAGCCTAATGATAACATTTCTATTCAATTTACGACTTTGATGCTGATCATGCCTTTTGGATTCATGACTTTGTGATATAGTCCTGAGTAAAGCTGAATAATTAGACACATTCCCCTGTGTAGTAAACGGCAGTGTAACACCGTCAGTATCTTTTTCCAACTTTTTCGTTTTTGACTCTCATTTTCAAATAAACATAATTCGGAATCATACGTTAAAGTTACTACTGTTTCTCACAATCAATAATTGAATAGGTCACCAAAAATATGGTTTTCCAATAATTAAGATTTTGTTTAATATATTATGAATTATTCGAAATTTTATCCAAATTATGTTCGATTTATAAAGATTCGATCATCTGGAGGATCAAGACAGCTTTGTAACGCATTTTGATCAAAAAGTGTTTGGGACGGTGAATTTTACTCATTTGCGTTTTTGTTACTCAGCTGGAATTCAACCGATTTCAATAAAATTTAGTGTTTCAGAATAGACTCATCATTTTCAAAAAAATCTATATGTTAGAAAACGTCTAACTTTTCTAGTTGAATTATTGTGACTTGCGACTTTCTTTTTTGTGACTTGATTTAACTCCTTTGCGACTATTGTTGATCGTTTTTATAACGACTCCAATGGATATAAATGTGTAATGTGGAATTTGAAGTGCATAAAAATTTGTTTTAAAAACTTAACGTAACGAAATATTGTAATCTAATAAATGGGTTGTCGCACTTTGAGCTCATCAGTTAAACCGGTTTCTAGCGGCCTTTGATGACATCGGTGATGTAGTTCCTCATTCGAGATCCAGTTGCCAGGCCACCAAGCGCGGATGATATTCCGCAAGCAGCGGTTTACAAATACTTGCAGTTTTCGCGTCGTCACCGCATATGTGCACCAGCGGTACGGACACCCACACCCGTACAGCAATACGGATTTGACGTTTGAGTTGAAGATTCGGATTTCCGTTCGTAGAGAGATCTGGCGTGACCGCCAGATGTTTCGGAGACTCGCAAATGCAAAACGGGTCTTTCTTATCCGGGTTTCGATGTCTTTCCTGGTACCACCATCAGGCGTTATCTAGCTACCAAGATACTGGAAGCACTCCACTTTCTCAACTTGTTGCCCAGCTACCATGAAACTGGAAGGATTTCCTGTGTTGATCTCCATCGACTTGGTCTTTCCGACATTGACTTTGAGACCTGCTGCCTTGGAACTTTCGGTGAGGTCGTCGAGTTTGCTCTGCATGTCCGGTTGTGTTTGGGCGAGCAAAACAATATCATCAGCCAGGTCAAGGTCGTTCAGCTGCTCCATTGTTGAGGGATTCCACGGCAATCCTCGGTTCGGTACACAGTGCCTCGAAAATGCCTCGTATTGTGCTTCGATGAGATGGACTAGCTCTAGTACTCCTCTTCGCCTTAGAGCCGCCCAGATGTTTTCATGGTTAAGTCGGTCGAATGCTTTTTCGAAATCAACAAACACCAGCAGAAGAGAGTCCTGGAATTCGTTGATTTGTTCCAGTATGATTCGTAGCGTTGTGATGTGGTCCACACATGATCGTCCGGATCGGAATCCAGCTTGTTGCCGTCGGAGTGTAGCGTCGATTTTCTCCTGGATCCTGATCAGGATCACTTTGCAAAGTACTTTGAGGGTTGTACAGATCAACGTTATGCTTCGCCAGTTACCGCAATCTGTCAGGTCTCCTTTCTTCGGGACCTTTACGAGGATACCCTGCATCCAGTCGGCCGGGAATGTTGCAGTAGACTGAGCCGATTTGGGGTCATTTTTGAATTTCTCAAACCCTGGGGTCTTAAAAGTTTTGTTTTGGTCCAAAACTCATCCATGATTTTTTGCAGAATTTTTAAGGTACGTTTACATGAGTAAATTTGAACTTTTAAGTTTGTACGGAAAAATTGAATATTTTGTACTGAAAAATAACATCATTTTTGTTTCTTCTGTGAAACCGAGCCTGCTAATGGAATTCCGAGGCTCGGTATTCTAGCTGTTCAACGTATGCCATTTTCACCTCTGGATTCTCCAACCGGCGGACGTCGTATCGAAACCCGACTTTCTCCTTGCGCCGTTGGACATGCGCGACTCTCAGTCGTATTTCGCCAAGGACGAGGTGATGGTCAGATGCAATGTCTGCGCTTCGTTTGTTGCGGACATCAAGAAGGCTCCTTCTCCATTTTCGGCTGATGCAGATGTGGTCAATTTAATTTCTGTTCGGCCATCTCGGGATACCCAAGTGACCTTATGTGCTGGTCGATGGGAGATAAGCGATCCACCGATCACCATGTTGTTGTTGCCACAAAATTCTACAAACAGCTCTCCATTTTCGCTCATCTGTCCTATGCCATGGCGCCCCATGATGCGCTCAAGGTCCTGATTGTCGGAGCCAATCTTTGCGTTGAAGTCGCCTAAGTGGATTTGAATGTCACTCTTTGGAATTTTCTCTACCACGCTGTTCAGTTGACTGTAAAACTGCTCTTTCTGCTGCAAATCGGCAACGTCAGTTGGCGCATAGCACTGGACCATTGTAAGGTTTCTAACCCGTGTTCTGAATCTGGCTACCATTATTCTTTCGTTTATCGGTTCCCATCTAATGAGGGCCGTGTAGGCCTGCGGGCTTAACAGGAAACCAACTCCTCGTTCCCGAGTAGCATGTTCTCCTCGTATGCCAGAGTAAAGCAGGACTTGCCCGGATTGTGTCTTGTGTTCTCCAGTATTAGGCTGACGGACTTCGCTCAGTCCCAGAGGCGGCTAGCCTCTCTAGCAAGTTGTTCCAGATTGCCTTGTTTTGCAAGGGTTTAAACGTTCCAAGTTCCAATTCGTGTCCGTGTTTTCATGCTAAAAGTCGTCGCCAAAGTTCCAGGTCGGTCATTTCTTTCGGATTCCTTAACAAATTCAAGTCGGGAACAGTAGGTTGTTGGCCTGAAGTCCCTATCCCGCGATGGGGCTGCCATCTTGTACTTAGCTGGTGGGAGCCGCATTTCATAAATTAAGCCGCTCGCTGCGAGACAGACGCTGTTTGAGCCGCCCCTGACCTGGAGAACAGACGCTCGGTTGTTGTTGCACGCCGCCCCTGACCTGGGGAACAGACGCATCCACCGGGGTTGGGTACCCGATCTCCCCTTAGGTTACTCGCATCCCAGCCGGTACCACGGAGAGGTAGAGATAGGAGTTGTGAATAAGAGGTGATATGACCACTATGGGGTCTCGTGTTGCACATTATCCACCATTTACCAGCCAAATATTAATGTTTCAATTGTTTTTTTTTTTTTTTTCATTATTTGTACGTTGTTTTTTTTCGTTTTTTATTAAATTCATCAAATCGATAAACCAACGGGTATTAGATCGAATCCCGGTCATGGCACACAAAGTACACTTTCTGTGGGTTGGTAGTTTAAGCATTTGTTAAATGCTAGCCTTCATATCCTCACAAGATGTTCTCTCAGAGTTAAGAAAAAAGAATCTCTTCGAGGAAACATCAAGTTTAATTGAGATCCTATATGTGTTTGTGTTCGTTTTAAATTCGGATGGTTTCCGTTTTAAAACAGAAAGTTTGTTTTTTAAAACATAACAATTTAGAAATTCTTTCTCCGAAAAAAATGTTCTCTTGAAATCTAAATCCTGCTTAAGCTAATCAAGGGATAAAAAAAACAGCTGAGAGGTATAATTCATATCAAAATGAAGGTTTTATGTATGTATAGATTAAGGTACGTAAATGATTTTCGTAGATTATGATTATAAGATTTCTTCATCGAATTCTGGAAATATTTATTTGAGACCTTCTTCTGCAAAACGAATAATTGAAAAAAAGGCGTTCGGTTTATTGAAGGCGTCAATGGGGAGTTTAAATCAATTTTTCAGATTTTCATCAAAAAGTATAAATATTTTCGGCCCTCTTACCGAATTAAAATAATGTTTTATGCAGCCGGATCGGGTTCATGACAATTTTTCAGCGTCCAATTACCGATGTGCGGGCTCCATGAATTCTGTGCTACTGCAGGAAGTCTGAAGCCTGTGCACTAGCTTATGTATGCATTGAAATTTTATTACTCAACTTCCACCTAATTGAAGCACAATAGAACTAAACTGTTTCACGCGCATCAACATTCGGTCGCTTATTAACTATTGTTGGTAGTCAGTCGGGAATCAAGCAAAGCAAAGCAATTACCATAAATGTTGCAATCATATTCCGAGAGCGGCAACATTTACCTCTATATGTAGTTGAACCATTCATATTGCTCCCATTTAGAGATTGCAAAGTCGTGCAATGTTGCACCGGGAGGCTTGAGCAATCGTATGGAGGTACCTTTGTACATATCGTTTAACTGTAGGGCCAATACTGGTTTGAGTGGATGCAAATCAAGAACATAATTCCTTTCGGGACAACAAAAACACTTCGACTCAATGGGTAACAAAACGATGAGGTGATACCACCCTGCCACAACCCTTGGACTTCCTTCTGTAATTTTGATATAACAATAAATGTACGGTTTCTCTAATGATACGTTCAATAATAACAGTAATTATGGTTGCACTTTGCGCTCAGATTTCCTTCGGGCAAGTGTGGGTGCCGAAAACTGGGCGGGCTAACGTAGCAGCTTTAAATAATGCAAGGTGCTGCGGCTGCCCTTACATGTCCAGCATTTCGTGCACCTTCCTCGTCGTATGAGATGTAAAAGTTCCACCCTTGGGCTGCGGATCCGAGAGGCTCAATAACTTACAGTACGATTGCAGGTAACTGAAACTACCCACCCAAGCTTGTAACTTGTCATCCGGCTAGTTTTCCGCTTCTCGAAGTGTCAAGTGCCGTTTGGTTGCTCGAGCCTTTTTAATTAATCCATAAACGAATTTGTTGAGTAGGATTAGCTGTGCTTGCTCAGCAGATTTTGTCGGATTTCAAGGATTTGTCAATCCTCTTAACACATTTTCAAGGTTTGTATTCAAAATATGTTAAATTCAAAGAATAAACCTGTAGTATAAGCAATTGGAAATTCTGTCCGACTACAACAATTTTGAGAAAAAAAAGTTATTTCTTAGATGCCTACTGAATTAAGTGTGAACGGTTCTAATTGCGCTATCCATATCCAGGGTAACCTACCTCTCGACCACCCCAGCACTTTCTATTTCTTAAACCCAGTCATATAAGAACAAGTGAACCAAGCCGAGGTAGTGTCGCACAGTGGGCTAGATTCAGAAAACATGACAAATATAACCGTCAAAAAATCGTCTCCCCTAAACTTTTTACATATTGAATTAAATCAAAACAAACATACTTGCCTGTTGAAAACAGACCGCACAGTGGATCATGGAGGCATTCAATAGATAAAAAAAAACTTTTCTATCTTTATGATAGGAAATATTGAATTTCCTTCGAATATTGAAACATTTGCTTCGCCTAAGGGTCCAGCGCCGATTGACCGGCGCATAGGGCTGAGATAAAAGATCTCCACTGCTGGCGATCCGGAGCCAGCGTCTTCACTTGCTGCCAGCCAAGGTTCTCGTCAACTGTGCGGATTTCAGCGGCTAGACTTCGCCGCCACGAGCTTTTGGGCCTGCCTCTTCTTCGATGCCCTTCTGGATTCCAGTCAAGCGCCTCTCTGCAAATCTCGTTTTCATCTCTTCGCAGCGTGTGCCCAATCAATCTCCACTGACGTTCCCGAATCTCGATTTCTACGTTTGACGTTTGAGTTGAAGATTCGGATCTTATTCGGGTTTCGATGTCCTTCTTGGTAACACCATAAGGCGTAATCTGGCTACCAAGATACTGGAAGCACTCCACTGTCTCAACCTGTTGTCCAGTTACCACGAAATTGGAACGATTTTCTGTATTGATTTCCATCGACTTGGTCTTTCCGACATTGATTTTGAGACCTGCTGCCTTGGAGCTTTCGGTGAGGTCATCGAGTTTGCTCTGCATGTCTTGTTGTGTTTGGGCGAGCAAAACAATATCGTCTGCCAGGTCAAGGTCGTTCAGTTGCTCAATCGCTGAAGGATTCCACGGCAATCCTCGGTTTGGTCTACAGTCAATCGATCCAGTCAAGATCTCATCCATTACGATGAGATAAAGCAGCGGTGACAAAATACATCCTTGTCTCACTCCAGCAGTTACCGGGATTGGTTCGGACAAGACACCGTCGTGCAAGACCTTGCACGAAAATGCCTCGTACTTGCATTTGCTTGGTGAGTATTATTTTTTAAATAAGAACGGAATCATACCTTAAACTCACACACAAAATTTATACCTCTTTCAAGTCACATTAATTAGTTCGAGAACTGCATGCATTAATTTGCATTAATGCATTAATTTTAAAATTGATTCTAGGACTAGTACAAGATCACATGCCAAATTAAGGCCAGATTTGATCACGGAAAGGGGTCGCTCAACGAGCCTGATGAAGTTGGAATGGGTTTTTGAGAAATTGGTTCGGGAAGAACATCAAAATCTAGTTTTCCATCAATAACTTTGACCCCTTTTGACCGATTTTCTTTGAATACGGTTTTTCATAACAAATGATGACAAATATTTCATCTGAAGACTGCATTTATATTCGAGCTTAGATAAAAAAGTAATTAAGCTTAAAAAATCTCACCCTTAAAAAAATAAGCCAATTTTTAAAGCCTAACTTTTTTATTTTAACTCGAATCGAAATGCAGTCTTCGGATGAAACATTTGTCAAAGTTCAGGCTTAAAGAAAAACCGTGTTTAAAAGAAATCGGCCAAATGGGACTTAATTTGTGGTTGAAAAACTGGATTTTAATGTTCCTCCCGAAAAAAAAATTCTCAAAAACCCATACAAACTTCAGGCTTGTTAAGCAACCTCTTCCCGTGAACCGATTTGGCCCGAATTCGGAATGAGATCTTGTACTAAGCCTAGGATCAATTTAAGCCTGCAGCGTACAACATTTCACGGGTTTTATCTTTCACATACAAATTTCTGGCAGTCTAGTGGATAATGCAACCATTATGAACTTTTGTCAAATCCGATTTAATATGACTTCAAGTAACCATATATACGATCGTTAAGATATCCGGCTGGAATTGCGATTCACTGTAACGTTATTGTTGATACTCACGATTTCGGAATGGTTCCAGATGAAATCCGTTTGTGAACAACAGAGGAAATCTGCTGTTCTACCAGCGAAACCAAAACATTATTTGTTTTGGTTCCCACTATTTCCATGCAATTCGCAATTGCGAACAATGGAACCGATGATTGCTGATGATGGTAAACACAGTACAAATGTTACGATTAGGCGAGAAAACTCAAATTGGGTCTTACCCAGAATATCTGGCAACACTGTTGTGTCACCACAGTGTTGCCAGATATTCTCGGTAAGAATATAAAAGTACTCATTGAGAAACGAGAACGTTCCCGGTTAGGGAATATAAGAAGTGGAATGTGACAATTAGCTATCGCTAATTAATATAGTTGTATTCTACTGGCCTCACAGACGAAACATGAATAAAGATAACTCTATTCCACCACTGAAACCTGCGTTTTCAACAGTTATTAATAACTTGATCTATCATTCCTAATGCTATTTTATGTTTGCTAGGAAGGAAACAACATTTTTGGTGAATATGTTTCAATAT
This sequence comes from Uranotaenia lowii, assembly GCF_029784155.1. Classification (NCBI taxonomy): domain Eukaryota; kingdom Metazoa; phylum Arthropoda; class Insecta; order Diptera; family Culicidae; genus Uranotaenia; species Uranotaenia lowii. The sequence continues at coordinate 68,804,061 of NC_073692.1, read as the reverse complement.
CGGCGTCCTGAATTCAAATCTTTTGTCATGTGCTACACCTTGTATAATTGGTAGAAATATTAATATTAGTTAATGTTTTCTAATGTAAGCATGCTTGTCCAACACCTCGCAAACAGAACAGAGCAGAGAACGAATTACACTTTTATCATTTCGGTTTCCGAGTGCACTGCTCAGCCGATCAACGTTCACAAATCTTTTTGCCGAGTGCGCCAGATTGCGGTTGCTCTGACGGTCGGGTGGACGTCGCTCGCTCTAAAGAAAAGAGAAGGAGCTAACTAGAAAATTGGACTCTAGCGACGCTGCTGTGACGCTCAGTGTATCAAGCCAGAAAGATTTCAATGCAGGAATGGTTTCTTAAAAAAAGCCGCTATGCTTTGCGGAACAGTGCATCAGTCGAAGAGGTCCAATGTAGGTTTATGTATAAACTATTTTTGTACGTAGCCGGGTCGGGTACCTCCTGGCAAATTATTTGAAAAACATGATGAAATAATCTGAAATTTTCCATTCCAAAAACCGAGCAATATCCGGCCAAATCTGAGGAAATTCCAGACATTTATCTAGTGAAGAAAAACGACTTACATTTTTTTTTTGTCGCAACACATCAGCAGTGTTAAATGTATGTTTAAAACATACGAAGGAAAGTTTTGGTTTGATTTTTGATGAAACACACTTTCACAAATCCAATTTTCGACAAACAATTTTAAACTAAATTCGATTTTCTTGTTTAATTTTCCAAATAATGTGGATAAAAATAGGCAAAATCCAAGTAGTTTTTTCACAATATCCGGGCATCCGCAAATAGCTGTATCCTTAGGTTTATGTACTTTAAATATCGTACGTGGGTAACATTAATTTACAAAAGCAGCAATTCGCAAAGTAACATTTACTAAAATTATCCAAAAATCTTTGTCTATTAAACAAACCGTGAAAATTACGCAGAGATCTGGGACAAATTATCTTCCTTTACCGCTACGCTTTTGATATTTTTCGACCGAAGAAAGCTTTCGTAGCTAATTATTGGTCCTGGTGCAGAACATCAATCTAGAGGAACTCGCTCAGGAATGACCAGATAGGTGTTTTGGGCAAAGTTGTTAATTCGCATATTTTGATATAAAATTTAAAGTCGAGAGATTCAAAAATAGCGCGATAATAACAATAACTTTTTGTAAAGCATATTTTGAGTATTTTTGTAAATTTAACCGTATCTCCTTGGGTTAAGATTGTAGAACTTTGACATGTTAAGCAAAGTTGTGTATTTTATTGAGATAAATAACTTTGTAGAAGAAACTTGAGCTCTAAAATGCTAAACAAGAATGTTATGATTTATATCACGCTATTGGTGGACCTCTAAACTTTATTTTTTATATCAAAATATGCGCTATATTATACAGAGCAATGTTGTCGAAGACACCAGCATTCTATCTTAACTACCTTTGGCGTTATTAATTTCACTTTCACTACATCAGTTTGCTTGCTTCTCTTGCACACTTGGGTGGACGCTTGGTCGCTCTGGAGGTAGGGGAGAACTGTACAAGACGCACCTGCGAGGTAAAATGGCCCATGCCATTCTTTCTCAAAAATACGCTAACCTTTGGCTCCGAATGGTGTTTTTCTTCATTTTTATTGTAGCAAACGAGCTTTATCATCATTTTTTTGATGAAAATTTAACAAAAACGACTTTAATGCTTAGAAACAGAAGGATTAATGGATTCTGCCAAAAACTTGTTATTTTTGATGATTAACATATAAGGTTTTATGGTAAACCAGTCTGCGCTAACTGATCCAACTGCAGCTTTTCGTTATAACACTCGTACGCACTTTCGGATGACAATTAATATTTTATTATATTTCACTAACTTTCCGCAAATTTTAACTAAAATTAATCCTATCAAAATTGGGGCAGAATGCCAGCAAAACCACGTGTTTTAGGCTCAAATTTTGAATGCTGTTAACTTTTGAGAAAAATTAAATGTCAAAACAAAATGTCTTTCTTTTTGTTTGCTGACTCCCAAATTACGATAAGAATGCATATTTATAACAAATTTCGTCCTTGTTTGAGTAAAAAAGGTGCAAAAATATTTGACTCGAAAAAACTATCTGCCGCCATGTTTGCCGCGATATCAGTGAAGAAATTGAATTTCTTTGCCTACCTGAAGGCGTTTTACCTACAAGGATATAAGAAAGTGAATTTTGAAAAGCAAAATTTTCGTTAAATTAAGCAATAAAAAAGGATTTTTTGCCAAATTATGGTTAGTTTGAAAAAATACGATGAATATGTAATAAAAAAAAATGATGTTTCAATTACTATATTCCGTATAATCATTGTTCCATTTCTCACCACCCATCCGGTATGGTGCGTTCTGTCCACTAGTTTTGGCGTTCTACCCCGCGGCTTGTTTTCTGGCTGTTTAAGATTTTCACAAAAATATAACCAAAATCGTGTTTTTAACATATTATTTCTTTTTGATAAGATGTAAATGTGATCTCTGAATCGTCGTGAACTTTCAATTTGGTTCATAGATGATGAGTTTCGCCGTAAATAGCGATTATGCTTAACTGGTGCGTCTTGTACAGTTTTCCCCTAACTGAGCATTTTGTAAAGATTCTGCGTTTGGGAAGAGCACAGCGAAAAAAATACACGCTCTTACTCTGAACGGGCAAATCTGAGGAGCGATGCCAAGCATGAATTTAAGCATATTATTTTACGACTTAAATTTCAATATCCTTCAAAGTTAACTACTTGAAATGAAAGCTGCTACTTGAGTTTTGAATTGCAATACAAAGAAGAGAATATCGAATTAAAATTCTCGCACATACTTACACAATACTTTAATAAAATTTTGGAGTCAGGAGTTTTCCCGAACTGTCTAAAAATTGCGAAAGTCATCCCTGTTTTTAAGGCTGGCGATTTGCTTGACGTCAATAACTATCGCCCTATCTCGACTTTAAGCGTTTTTAGTAAAGTGTTCGAGAAGCTTCTTGTTAATAGAATTGTAGACTTTCTAAATCAGAACAATATACTTTATAAACTGCAATATGGATTTAGATCAGGTTCGAGCACTCAAATTGCCATCTCAGAATTAGTTGACTCCATCATATGTAAAATAGAGTCAAAAAATATTGTTGGGGCACTATTTTTGGATCTCAAAAAAGCCTTCGATACTCTAAATCATGACATATTATTGTCCAAACTGTATAAATACGGGATAAGAGGAACAGCAAATAATATCCTTCGTAGCTACTTAGAAGGTCGCAAGCAGTTTGTGGCTATTGAAAACACAAGAAGCGAATTAAGAAATATTGATATCGGTGTACCACAAGGGAGTAATATCGGGCCATTACTTTTCCTTTTATATGTCAATGATTTATGTAACCTTCAACTTAAAGGCACAGCACGTTTATTTGCCGATGATACAGCAATTTTTTATTCTGAAACTTCACCTGATATTATAATTCAGCACATTGAAGACGACCTAAAACTGCTTTCAAAATATTTCAATTCAAACCTACTTTCACTAAATTATACTAAAACAAAATACATGTTGTTTCGTTCTTCGCATAAAAAGCTACTTCGTACTAATGACCCAGCTATGAATGGAAATACTATTGAGAGAGTTAGTTATTTTAAATACTTGGGAATTTACTTAGATGAAACTCTCTCATGGAATCGTCACATTGAACACTTGGAAAAAAAAATTACTCCTCTTTGCGGTGTTCTTTGGAAACTGAGAAATTTTGTTCCACAACATGTTCTCTTTAAATTTTATTTTGCGTTTATCCACTCTCAATTGAACTACCTTATTATGATATGGGGAAGAGCCTCCTTGTCCCACTTACAGAAACTTCAAACGCTCCAGAATAGATGCTTGAAAAACATCTTAAAGCTCCCTTTGTTATTCCCTACCCTTCAGCTTTACTCTTTAAGAACGCATAACGTTCTTCCAATATCTGAACTCTGTGATTTGCAAACTGTTGTATATGTCTATGATAATCTACACTCAATTGAAAATATTCAAAACCTCCATTTTACTACGGGGTTGCGAACTCATAACACTCGCCAGTCAGATTTCTTGCAACGAAGCCGATCCACAACATCATTAGGGCAAAAAAGAATTTCATTTATTGGACCTACTAAATACAACACCTTACCAACGGATATTAAAAACATAACCAATCGTTCCATGTTCAAAACCAAAGTGATACAGCTTTTGAAAGAAAAATTGAACCATTAAAACAGTCGATCATCAACCAGTCTTTGTTTTGTTTACCTTTTGTACTTTTGTAGCGTTAATATCTAATATTATTTTTCTTAAAAATCTTGTAGTTTGTATTTTATCTTATAAAATTATTGAACATAACATAATAAAATTAGCAATAAATAAATAGTATATTAGTAAATATCGAATAATGAATCTCTTCAAAGGAAATTATTTTCCATTGAGATTTCATATTGTAGTCAATTTAGTTAAATAATACATTTCCTCGCACGACATTATAAATATTTGTGTTCTCAGCATGATTAAAATTTGCTCGCGTTTACTCTTATTATCATTTTGCTGCCAGACATGCTGAGAACAGTAGCGTCCATTACCAGGGGGCTCAATTGAGCCTTTTGGTGTGGGGGAGTGTGGTGGGCCGCTACAAAAAAAAAAAAAAAAAATTTCTTTTGTTCTCAAAACCTGATCCAAATGTTTTTTTCCATGCATTTTTTATATCAGAAATTAAGATTCTGAATTTATTTATTCACTAACTGACCTGGTGTGCTTTGCTTCCATGGAAAAAAAATCGTTAAAATTATTATAATTCAAATTAACTTCCTTTTAAATTTAATTTCAACAAAATTTATAAGCGAACTATTTTCCATGGCATCTGATAATCTAAGTTGTCTTGGGTCTCAAGGTTTATAGCACGATCACGCTGACAGGATCAGACAGGATGATTTCTAACTGGGATAGCATTTCTTCAAATCGATCGACGCGCACCCTGGAATCGATATTGTGTACTGTTGGAAAAATTATCCAACAAACTAAATCGAGTGTCCAGTCAGAATGGTCAATGGTTTGTAAGGTTATTGAGCCACCCTTTAGAAAAAAATTGAAGGAATCTTAAATTTTATAAATGAACGCTCCTTTTTGAAGCGGAAGGAGTATTCAAATATAGGCAATTTTGAACATAATCAAAAGGTTTTCTAAACTTTTTGAAAATACTAGGACAATGTTTTTTTTTTAATTATTTGTATTTTCCATTGATTGGATATGAGTGTCCTACTATAGACCTACTATAACCTACTATAGACACCGAGTATCAGAAATACAGCGCTTTTTAAAAAAAATGTAACAATTTTTTTCAATTTCAGAAGATTTCTTTACACCTATTTCTGACAACTTTACGGAAAGTCTTGGAGTAATTGAAGTTAAAATTAACTCATTTTAAAACTTCGTTGAAGACAGGAATTGATTTGACTTATGCTATCAATAGAATTAAACATTCAATTTGATTGATATCCTGTTTTAAATTATATAGGTAAATTCATTGAAATGAAATCGAGAATGGTTGAAACAAGCATTAAAATAAAGTTTTAAAAATACATTCAGGCTCATATTAAACGGGATTGTGCCAACGTAAGAACTTAATTACACAATTAACACACGACGTATTACAGGACACGACACTTAACGTTCTTACAAAACGGAAAAAGGATTCAAAAATTACCTTTTTTGTCGACCGGTTTCGGGCTCGATGTTGCCCATCTACAGGACGATGTCCGACTGATCACACAATGAAATTAAAAACTCTTGCAGCATCCTACTATGTCGTAGTATTTGTCGGGAGGATGGTCAAATTTATAACAATTTCCTTTTAGTAAGGGAGAAGAGTGGCGACGTAATCGGCGCCTCGTCTTCGTTCCTTAGCGGTTTTTCGGCCGTGCTAATGAACATTGACTCCCATGCGTTTAAGTGTGAGGTTTTTCTAACGCATTTCTTGTACCTCACTTTTTCCCAATCTATGGCGTGATCAAGTTCTGTTGCGTGGGAAGCTACACTAGATTCGTTGATTCTTAGGTTTTCTACTGCGTTCCTATGTTCTTTTAGTCGAACTTTGAACTTGCGCCGTGTTTGGCCAATGTAAATGGCCGGGCAATTTTTGCATGGTATTTCATAAATACCTGATCTTTCTTCGTCTGGAATCTTATCTTTTAGCGAAACCAACCGATCCTTGAGAGTGTTCCCACTTTTGTATGCTGTTTTTAAGCCATGTTGAGAAAGTATCTTGGTAATCCCGTTGGTTAGTCTGGGGTAGAACGGCAAACTAACCCTTTGGGATTCTTAAGACCAGAGAAAGAAGAATCCCAAAGGGTTAGTTTGCCGTTCTACCCCAGACTAACCAACGAGATTACCAAGATACTTTCTCAACATGGCTTAAAAACAGCATACAAAAGTGGGAACACTCTCAAGGATCGGTTGGTTTCGCTAAAAGATAAGATTCCAGACGAAGAAAGATCAGGTATTTATGAAATACCATGCAAAAATTGCCCGGCCATTTACATTGGCCAAACACGGCGCAAGTTCAAAGTTCGACTAAAAGAACATAGGAACGCAGTAGAAAACCTAAGAATCAACGAATCTAGTGTAGCTTCCCACGCAACAGAACTTGATCACGCCATAGATTGGGAAAAAGTGAGGTACAAGAAATGCGTTAGAAAAACCTCACACTTAAACGCATGGGAGTCAATGTTCATTAGCACGGCCGAAAAACCGCTAATGAACGAAGACGAGGCGCCGATTACGTCGCCACTCTTCTCCCTTACTAAAAGGAAATTGTTATAAATTTGACCATCCTCCCGACAAATACTACGACATAGTAGGATGCTGCAAGAGTTTTTAATTTCATTGTGTGATCAGTCGGACATCGTCCTGTAGATGGGCAACATCGAGCCCGAAACCGGTCGACAAAAAAGGTAATTTTTGAATCCTTTTTCCGTTTTGTAAGAACGTTAAGTGTCGTGTCCTGTAATACGTCGTGTGTTAATTGTACATTCAGGCATACAAAAAAAATTTAAAAAATAGTATAAAAGTTTCCATTATATTTTTGGTTACATTACATTTTGGTTCTATGCAACATCTGATGCAGTAGAAGGCCTGTTATATTTATTCAATTAGATAGGTTGCAAAGTTTCAAACGTCCGAAGTATAAATTATTTGATGTTCAACACAAACAAAAAATTTCAATTTCGATCACCATAGTAGGGTTAATAATTCTCTGATGGCCTTATTTTGTTTTTGTTTTTTTTTTTTTTTTCAATAACGTTTTCACGTGGTGGAGAAAAATAGTTTTTAATCAAATTACTAAACACGTGCTCAGAATGAAAATATGTTGTACACTCCAAGTATGTGACCCAGGAAACTGCTTGGAAATAGCAAAATCATGCAGTTGCTGTAAGTATTACATTCAATGAATCAGTACAATTGTTGTTGAAAATTTATCGTTATTGAACAAAAAAGTATAAAAATAAATTTCGATTCGTTTTTGTTTTGCTCAAACCAAAATTAACAGGATTTTGAACATTATCAGAGAAAAGACATATTGTTGATGCATAAATTCAGGGGAGAAAATTGTAACATTTTAGCCGACTATATTAACTACAAAAAGCTTTGCCAAGTTCAAAAGTTCAACCTTCACCTAGAGTAACTCGTTTTCTACCAAATGCCTTAATTTCATCTTGAGAAATGTTCGTTCGCCAAATTCCGAAAAACAGAAATTTGAAATTTGAAATTCAAAATTCGACAATACAACTTATGACCTTTGCAGTAGCATTGAAATTTTTCTCGTGCTTAGTTTTAAATATATTTCCTCAAAAAAAAAATATATATGTTAATAATCAAAAAATAGTTTGATTGTTTCAAAAATACGACATTCTGTCAAATTCAAAAGGTAATTGTACCAATGTCAGTTAAAAGTTGAGCGCACGGGCACGGGGCGACCAAATGGTGTAAATGAAATCGCAAAACACCACCCGGAGCAACTTCAGTTCTTCAAAAAAAGATCAAACCTCTTGGCTCGCGTATGGCTGAAGTGTGAAAAGTGACCATAACATACCAAGATAGTGATACAACCACATAGAGCTTAGTCCTACAAACTGGGAAGTTGGGGTGTTTTCCTGTGAACAAGCAACAACTCGTGCTTGACGAATGGAGGAGGGGGCGTGTTGATGAATGGCGCTTGCAGTGCCAGGTGAATTTTTGTGTTCACATTCTACGGGGCAGACTTACGGCAAAAATGTTGTTTGATTTCTAGTTTTCGTGGGCCGAACAAAACCAGAGAAGGTTTTGCGGGTGGCGTTATTTCTTTGATCATAACAGACAAGTGGTATCCTGAGGTAGAAAAGGCATTTGAAAGGATTTTTCAAAAGATTTAATTAAATATATCTCTATTTATCTCTTTAAATTCACAAAAGTGCGGTACAAGGTTTTAAACTTGGAATTGAAAAATATTTAAAATTTACTAAACATATGTGCTGTAATTTTTGTAGTGTAATATTTATTTGTACTTTTTATACCAAATTTAACCATAGTTAAATTGAGCTTAGTAAAAGCTTTAGAGGTAATCGCTTTTGTTTTATTCATGCCAGCATTTATTTATCAGGATATATTGTCTTAATTTGTTTTCTTACAAAAGGTTTTGGAAATTTTTAAATTTTCATAATTTATTCTTTTTTGTGAGTATCCTTGAAGTTAAATATAGGGGAAATAAGGAGATAATGGGCACCTTAAGGACAACGCTATTTTGACCACATCTCAAAGTTTTAACATGTTAGTTTCATTAGCCTGAAGTATTATGACACTCAAGAGATTCAATTTCAACCAGGATGGAAATGCACAAAAAATAAGTTGGAAAATTAATGCATTTTAAGCTAATGTGAAAAATGCTGAAAATCAGCCTCCGTGTGGGGCAAACTAAGCACCCCCTGAGGTATAAGGGTATATACGGACGAAAGAATTGGCGGAAAATTGGCCTCAGTCATAACCTCAAATTTTGATTTGCTGGTGGCCTCACCATGCTTCTCAATAAATTCTACCCGCTCATTTTTACCATCTTATATTTTCATCTAACCTTCTATCCATCTTAAAAATTTCATAATCTTTAGATGTCCCTACTAAAAAGGACAACATTTTTTACCGATAAGGCCGATAAATTAAAGTTACAAACATAAATTACTGTGATTAATCCTTCATAAAAAAAACAGCTAAACGTTTGAATTTATTACGGGGCGTCCCTAAATGGATGGTCGTTCGGAAAAGCGAACTGAATTAATAACTACATGTCAGACTACACTTTCGAGGGGGAGAAATCTGTTAATATTAAAAAAAAATCCTGAAATGAAACATCTTAGAGTCGTCTCTCCACTCCAACGAAATCTAGATAAAGTTGAATACTCGACTCGAAGATACTCTGAACAATCCTGTATGTAACTTTTCACTTACGTTTGATAACGTTGTTCTATCAGGCTATTTTAATACAATTTACTATGTTCTACCGAATTTACCGATCAATTCATTGGTTGAATTACACGGCTTCTTATGCATCAATAATAAAATCTGCTTCATTTAATATTTGAACAAATTCTTTTGCTCATTGTGGCGCTCCTAGTGGACGGATTTGGAAATTTTTTTCACCCACGTGTCGGGAAATTCATTACCTTTCACCATGTATTTATGTCATAACACCAAACGATAGCATTTTGTAATCAACCGCCATGGAAGCCGAACGGAGAGATCAAATTGTGCACAGTTTTCTTGAAAATCCATTGTTGTCGGCATCGAAGCTAGATAAACAGCTTAAAATGCCCAGAAATACCGTATGGCGTGTTATCAAGCAGTACAAGGAAACATTGACGACGGCTCGGAAGCCGCATTCGAAGCGTCGGAGTGGAACTGTCGACCGGAAACTGCGTGGGAAAGTCATCAAGGCCGTCAAGAGGAATCCCAATCTTACAGACCGCGATTTGGCCAATAAGTTCCAGGCCGTCTCCGGGAAGGAATAAGGTCATTCCGAGCCAGCAAACAGCCAAATCGGACGCTGAAGCAGAACAGTGTGGCCAGAATCCGTGCTCGAGAGCTGTACGACCAAGTGCTGACCAAGTTCGACGAATGTATTCTGATGGACGATGAGACCTACGTGAAGGCGGACTTTGGGCAAATCCCAGGTCAAAAATTTTATTTGGCGACGGCTCGGGGGGATGTACCTGCAAAATTTAAGTTCGTGTTTGCGGATAAATTCGCCCGCAAATACATGATTTGGCAGGGGATATGCAGTTGTGGACAGAAAACCAAAGACTTTCTCACTGACAAGACAATGACATCAGAAGTCTACAAAAAATAGTGCCTACAGAAACGGATTCTGCCGTTTATTCGTGCCCTCGACCGTCCAGTAATGTTTTGGCCGGACCTCGCAAGCTGCCATTACAGCAAAACGGTTATGGAATGGTACGCAACGAACGGGGTCAGCGTAATACCGAAGGACCTCAACCCCCCAAACTGCCCCCAGTTCCGGCCGATAGAGAAATACTGGGCAATCACGAAGCGGAGGCTTAAGGCAAAGAGAAAACTTGTTAGGAACATGACTCAAATGAAGAACTGGTGGAATCAAATCGCCAAAACGGTGGACGAAAAGGGTGTGCGCCGCCTAATGTGCCGTATTACGGGAAAAGTACGAGAATTTCTTCGAAACAGCAATGAATATTTTTTTTAATTTTTTTTATGAAAGAGTAAAGAAAATTCTACATTTGTATGAAAAACAAATTATGAATTCGTTAATAAATGACTGAACTACACGCAATTGTTTGTGTTCCAATATTAAATGAAGCAGACTTTACACCAAGCCACTTTTTTCTAGAGGTTGTTTACTTATCGATATTATGATAACTTATAACCGAGAATTCGTACTAAGTATTAATCAAGTTTCTGCTGCTGGATTCTCTAAACATGACATTATTTTTTCTTCAATAGATATTGATCGTATCGACATTTTGGTCGAACTTTTTAACAATTTCATTTTAGAGTTATGTTATTTTTGAGAAAAGTTCGACCCAAGCAAATTCCTACGTGAAATCAGAAACGTAAATCGATGCAAGTTCGAGATCTTTCATACCGGACATGGAATTTCCAGCAATGTAAACGATTACGAAATGTGATGAATAGTAAAATTAAACGAGTGAAAGTGGACTTTGTCTCAAATCAAATACATTCTGCAAATTCAAATCAGAAGTTTTGGAAAAGGCTCAAAAGTATTCACTGATTCAAATCGAATTGAAATGATGTTTCATTTCTTACAAGCAATGATATAAATTAATATTCTATACATATCTATTTTCTCACCGAACAAGTTACAATTGCCTATTTTTCCACTTAACCAAAATAGCTTTAAATTTGCGACCATCCGTATTTATGTCGTGGTATTAGCTATAAGCACTATAAAATCCAATGCTGTAGGGCATGATGGCGTTTCCTTGAAGTTTATAAAACAGTTACTTCCTTATTTTTCCCTCCCATCACTATGGGACATCCCCATACAATGAAGTATATTTTTGCTAAGCAAAAAGTATATTTTTGCTATTTATGAATTTTTTGAAGATGAAATGAGTCGTATACATTCAAAACCCAATATAAATTATTTTCAGCTCTGGTTTTACATGTGTGCTCAGAAAGGAAAATAAAATTGGAACATTGACTCGTAAAAATGCATAGTGTAGTTTTGAAATACAAATTGTACTTCTTTAAATAAACTTATTTCGGAAACGCGTGAATATTGTTCTGTGTTCACAAAAAATATTTTGAAGATTAAAGCAAATCCACTCAGGGTAGTTTAGTTCATGGTTATTCAGTTTTGTATGAAGAATTAGAGAGTTACATGCAAAAAAAAAATGCAGCTTTAAAATTTTAAAATTTTTGGGAAGTAAGTAGTTTTAAAAAAATCTCAGTTATTTCTACAGATATCGAAATTCTATCGTAGCTTTTGGTCACATTCAATTACAATCATCTTCCTGCACGTTGTGAACAATGTTTGCTTAATGATGTTTAACATATTTTTTTTTAAATGGATAGAAATTACCCATTTTTTGTTTTTATTATAGCTTTGAAGGATGCAAATATATGAAGCATTTTTTCTCGCATTCGAATCATTAAACCCTTAGCTATGTTTAAAAGACAAAAAAAAATTGGGAAACTTTAGACTTTTTCCTTAGATTCCAAAATATTTAAACCTTTTGATTAAATTTTAAAGTAACTCATTTTTTACACGTTTTTGTTAACCGTGTAAAAATTATAAATATTTCGAAAAGAAGTTAAAAAAATAAAGCTTTCTAACGATGTATTGGGAATTGATGTAGCATTTCATTGAAAGGAGAAAAATTGATTTTATTGTTATTGGATCTGGAGTATATTTTTCAAAATTTTCTAAGTCTGATGCCTGTGAAACGAAAAGTGCTTATGATAATTATCTGAAAAATTGGGGATATCTTAGTTAAATATAAAGCTACAAACTGGTATATGACACATATCATTAGGATGAAGTTAATTTTTGACTTTTTGCCGCCTCAAACCCCATGGTGCCATGTTTGAACTGTTCAACTAAATATTAGTTTCAAGGAAATATTCCGAGCCTTGGAAAATTGGAAAAAATGCACCAATAAAAAATTTAAACCGTAAAAAAAGATCTAACCTACGCACACCTAAGAACACTATCACACACTATAGATTTTTCGAAAGCCTTCGACAAAGTTTGTGATGTAAATCGACCGAAAAAAAAACTATCTAAGCAATTCAGAATTCACGCACTGCTATTTCTTTGCCAAGATCGTATCAGAGCAACCGTACACAGTAAATTTTTGACTCCATTTCCAGCAATGCAATCCAATCGAATTATTTTTATTTTTATTTCAGATGGAGAATGTTGTCCAATACTTGGCGAAAGCGGCTAACCCACTGGCAGATTTTATAATTTTCTTATAAAAAAATCGAATTAGTGTGGCCCATCAAAAATTAATCAACAAATATCTTTTTATAAACACAGTTATAAATATGACTACCATAAAGGTTTAAAATAAAATCTTATTTATAATCTAAAAAAAAATCAGTTTATGAAGAAATAAATGCTGATTTCCAGCAATTAAGATAGCTGGTTTCCAGTAATTGAGATTTCTAGATTTCCAGCAATTTAGTTTGCTGTGTTTTCCAGCAATTTTGATTGCTGGTAAATCCAGCAAAATTTTGCTAGCATCCAAAAAAAACTAAATTTTTCTGATTTCCAGAAAAATAAAATTTGATGGGTACGCAAATTGAAATCCAAATCATTCCTAAGTTCATCTTTTTGCTGATGAAGAAATTTCCTTTTATCAAGCAGGTTTTATATAAAATTGATAGCGATAGAAAAAGTAATTTTAAGACTCGAGAATTGCACATTTTTTATCACTAAAGATGTTATGATTGGAAAAGCACCACTGGCATAAAGACTCGAGCTTCCAAGTAAACCGATGCATGTTTTCCAGCAAAATTTTCAGCAATTTGAATTGCAGAAAACGATCAGCAAACTCAATTGCTGGGAATCCAGCAATCTCAATTGCTGGAAACCAGTTATCTATATTGCTGGAAATCAGCATTTCTTTTCAAAAACAACCGGAAATTTTTGGTTTCTAAATTACATTTAAAATTTTAGAACAATACCCTAATGGTGGGATCGATTGCTGGTTTTTCAGCAACGCACATCAAGTGCTGGAAAAATCAGCAAGACGAAGAATGGTTGCTAATGTCTAGCAAAAATAGTATTGCTGGACTATTTCAGCAATTTTTTTGATGGGAATCGAGGCAAAAATTTACTGTGTAATGTTGCTAGAATTTTTTCATCACGTATCCGGGTCGGACAAATCAGGGAAATTTAACATTAAAACCTGGCAAAATTCGGGCATTTGAATTCGAAATTGTCGCCTTAAACTTCCCGGCAATGAACAACATCCGAGAAAATTTTGTGAAAATTCAAGATTAACTCTACAAAAATCAAGAAAAGAATACTTAAAGAATTTTTTTCATTTCATGAACACTAATCAGCATATTTTGAATAGTATTTAAGGCTTACAAAAAACCAAAAAACCCTTATGAGTTTTTACCATAAACCTTGCTCCAAAAATCTCGTTTCACACACATAAATAATCACTTTTCACTACACAATTTGGTTTTTATATAAGGTCGGAACAAATATCAAATCCTTCTTTTATCACTAGGAGTTGGAACATCGTGAGGAAGGGTGGGGAGGAGAGGAGTGATGGCTAAAACAAATTATGGAAAATTTGGAAATTGGAATATTTTGCACGAAAGCTTGTATGCAACAAAATTGGATACTATTTCATTACACAATACCAATAATTCATGTAATTTTGTATCGAAAAAATCAATTAAACCAAGAATATAGGCTATAAAACTCTCATTTTCCACAATTTGTTTTTTGGTGATTTCAAAATCATTCGGATATTTGATACCTCTTTGGGTTTTTTTGA
>NC_073692.1:68677094-68789016 GCF_029784155.1 Uranotaenia lowii | reverse complement strand
ACGTAAGGAATAAAATTCTGGCAACCTTAATTAACCGTCTGAGCTAAGAATTGATGTCGGCATCAGAGATCAGAAGTAGGAATGCTTAGGGATGAATTTTTGAAAATTTTGTTCAATAATAATCTTGATAAAGAGCTCTTAAGATAATAAACAATTTCATAACGGCCTCTTAGAAACTTTATTTCAATATCTCCTAAATTTTCACGACTTTGCTTTCTAATAGTGAGAGACAATTTTGATTTAACAAGAAACTTTGTCGTAAAATTCTTCACATACTTCTATTTCCTGTGAACTCCCTGGAAGAAGAATGGTGTTTCGAATAATCATAGAACCATTTCACGTACCGGAATGATTTATCATGTCATATTTGGATACAATTGTTAGATAAATTCTGATTTATGCAAAACAATTGTATAAGAGCTTCCCTCTTCCCTAACTTCATTCAAAATTGAAGGAGAATGGAGTCTCAAATAAGTATATATAACCTTTTCTCGTATCCAAATTTCGTTCCATGTTAAATATGGTACCATTTCCTAGATAAGCTCTAAAGTAATGCGAAAAATTGTATTGGAGCACCCCTCTCTCCTATCTATCACCCCACTGGAAGCAGGCGATAGTACTACATATTCTTGAAAACATTCCTTGTACTGAAATGTTCTCTCAAGCCTCATTTTGTTCCACACGCTGGATAAGTTTTCGAGTAATATAGAAAATTGTATGGAAGCATGAGGGATGAATCATCCTAAACGGATGAAAATCCTTAAAAAAAAAAAAAAAAAAAAAAAAAAAAAAAAAAAAAAAAAAAAAAAAAAAAAAAAAAAAAAAAAAAAAAGTATGGAAGCACCCTCTCCCCTTAAAATTCTTCCACTGGTAGAACAGAGGGTTTCAAAATATCATAGTATCATTTGTCGTATTAAAATTCCTTCCCATACCAACTCTCCCCTTTCTATCTCCCACTGGAAGAAGGGAGGGGCACCAGAACGATTTCTCGTACTAAAATACCCTTTCAAGCCAAATTTGGTTCCATTTGCTCGTATAGTTCTCCAGTTATGCAATCAAAAAGATATAGAAGCCCATCTCCTCCGTTCTTATATCTCCACTGGAAGCAGGGCGGGGTCTGACATAATCATAGAATCCTTTCTCGTATTCTAATAC
Source organism: Uranotaenia lowii (assembly GCF_029784155.1). Taxonomy (NCBI): domain Eukaryota; kingdom Metazoa; phylum Arthropoda; class Insecta; order Diptera; family Culicidae; genus Uranotaenia; species Uranotaenia lowii. The sequence goes on along the minus strand of NC_073692.1, from coordinate 68,787,861 downwards.
CCTCCCATGCCAAATTTTGCTCGATTAATTAGTTCTTGAGTCGTGTAGCAAATCGTAAGCTAGCTCACCTCCTTCTTTCTATATCCCCACTGCACTGGAAGGAGGAAGGGGTACCAAATATTAATAGAATCATTCCTCGTACCAAAATACCCTTCCATGCCAAAATTGGATTAATTTGCTTGATCAGTTCTCGAGATATACAAACATTTGTCTTTTATTTGAGAGACCCCCTTCTCCTCCATTGCGACGAAGGGGTCTCAAAAAATAATAAAAACCTTCCTAGGGCTCAAAAGCACATACACTCCCGGCCAAAAGTTTGGGGTCACCCCTGAAAAAACATGTAAATTTGGTTCGTCCATAACTTTGTCATTTTTTAACGGATTTTGGATATTTTTAGCTTATTCGAAAGGCAATGAGTTATACTTACATCGTAGGTATTTTGTTAAAAATTTGTATGATTTTTTTCCTATACCTAAAAATCATCTAAAGTTGCAAAATTTTTCGAAATTTCCACCTAATCTTTATACCCAATTTTCTCATAGCTGAGTGGGTCAAATTTTTAAACTAAAGTAGCATTAGAACACCTATTCTATACCCTTTGAAACATATTTGTCAGATTTTGCATAAAATTTAAAGCAAATTAATAATTAATTAAATAGTTACTTTAGTCATCGGCCAAAAGTTTGGGGTCACCTTACAGTATGGTGTATCGGCCAAAAGTTTGGGGTCAGTGGATTTTTCCTATATTTTCATTCAAATCACTGCAATACTTCCCACAATTTTAATTTTTTATGTTAGGGGTTATCCATTAATTATGTCCCGCGTTAAGGGGGAAGGGGGAGGGGAGAGGGGGGTTGGAATGTATGACAAGCCATACAAAAATTTTGGAAGTCTATACAAAAAATGCGACAGGGGGGAGAGTCAGTTGGTACAAGCACGGTATTCCAAGCTAAAGGTTAAGGTTTCGATCCAAGCTAAAGGTTAAGGTTTCGCAATCTAATTGTTTTTTTTTCGGTTTGGATTGTCTTTCGATTGGAGCATAAGCGTATCTTTATGTTTGTCATGAAATATACGATTGAATGGTATGGAAAATAAAGGAAGGTAAATAACAACTGTATGACTATCCAATGTTCACTCAGCTCAGTCTCAGGCAAGTAGGGCGTGGGAAGTAGAATAAGAAGAATGTAATTGGAGAGATGATATGCGGAGTTTTCATCAATATCGAATATTCACCTCTATTCTAGTTTTCGATCGAACCGTTCGACTCATACAAAAAAAAGTTTTTTTGTATAAGTCGAACGGTTCGATTGAAAACTAGAATAGAGGCGATTATGTTATTCTGAGACCATGAACAATTAAAAGTAGCATAATTCATTACTCTTCTTCAATTTATTTCATAAAGTAATGTTAACAAAAAAAAAATCATTTAAATGTCATTTAAGTAATAAAACGCTTTCCATTATTGGGGATATGTTAAAAACTTGTGTTTAGGGCAGTTTTTCATCAAAAAATCCTCCCTTAGCTTTGATGACAGCCTTGCATATGCGAGGCATTCTGTCAATTAGCTTGCCGAGAGTTTCTTGGCTTATCGAATTCCAGGATGTCTGCAATATCTCCCACAAGTTGCGCTGTGATGTCGGACACTGCTCGCGAACCATGCGGTCCAATTCTTCCCATAGTAGCTCTATCGGGTTAAAGTCCGGCGATTGCGGCGGCCATTCCATGTTCTTCAGCACACGCTCCTTCGCCTTCTCTTGAACGAATCCCTTGCAAAGTTTAGATGTATGTTTGGGGTCATTAAGGTAAGAGGTAAACAAAGGATGTGTCCAGTGTTGCCGTTTTTATTTGAAGTTCCAGTTAGGCCGAATTATTTTTTTTTTCATATTGCAGTGATTTGAATGAAGACATAAAATAATCTGCTGACCCCAAACTTTTGGCCGATACACCATACTGTAAGGTGACCCCAAACTTTTGGCCGATGACTTAAGTAACTTTTTAATCAATTATTAATTTACTTTAAATTTAAGGAAAAAAAATTGACAAATGTGTTTCAAAGGGTATTGAATTAGGGCTCTAATACTACTTTAGTTTAAAAATTTGGTCCACTCAGCTATGAGAAAATTTGGTATAAAGATTAGGTGTAAATTTTGAAAAATGTTGCAACTTCAGATGATTTTTAGGTAAGAAAAAATGCATACAAATTATCAACAAAATACCTACGAAGTAAGTATAACTCATTACCTTTCGAATAAGCTAAAAAAATCCTAAATCCGTTAAAAAATGACAAAGTTATGGACGAACCAAATTTGTATGTTTTTTCAGGGGTGACCCCAAACTTTTGGCCGGGAGTGTACCAGCCAAGTTTCATGTAAATCGGTTAAGTAGTTTCCGAGTCTATATGGAACAGACAGACACAAATGCATTTTTATATTCATACATTTGGGAATGACTTTCAAAAATAACAACTAATCACAATTCTTGTGAACTATGTTATGTTCTCCCGAAAAAAGGAAATACCATTTGCAGACAAGGTTCATTCTTCTTAAAAAAAAGCATGGATTTGTCCTATCGCAACAAGCTGCACAATTGGAAATGCCTTTACTTTAATCATAATGTGATTTGTACAAATAATTATTAAATCATATTTGTTTTTAATCAAAAATTAAGAAAAAGCACAGTTCAACCTGATTCAATATTAATTTTTGTGAAACCATTGCATCTGGTCTAAATACTTGGTAACCCTAACTTTTTGTTGAAATGTTAGAGAAACTGATGTAAATCATTTCATCAGAACATTTTAATGCTCTAAAATCAATTACTTTCTTGCTAAAATAATATTTCTGGAAATTTGACGGAAAATCTGTCAGTGACGCTAGTTTCTTTTCATGAATAAAAGAATGCTCTGTTTGGGGCGTAATAACTGTTTTCTCTGTTTTCTCAGGAAACATCATGTTTCATTGAGATCCTGTATGTGTTTGTGTCGTTCATCCGAAAAAAATCTATTTTTTTAATGCATGCGTTAATGATGAGGAATGGTGCTATGGTGGGCCTTAGAAAGAACGGTCTCAAAGGGGGAGGGGGTTTGTTAACTGATATTTTCAATTTCAAAATGTGATTCGATACTCTCTCTGAATTATTCTTATTCATATTCAAGTTCTTTAGCATTAATTGTTTTTTGTTGCTGGTTCGAGATTTAAATACGAGATTTTACTTTGAAAGTTTGTTATAGAAGAATCTGCAAAATGATTACCCTCAAAAATTCAAATCAGGAAACATGCCATTTTAAAAATTTTCGAACAAGATACAAAACATATTAACTGAGTAGAATAACGCTCAAGTTTTCAATTAAACTACATATACAAAATTAAACAAAACACTTTTAATAAGTATAATTTTTTAAAAATTTGGTTCAATGCACAATGGGGAAAAAAGTGTACAAACCGCGAACAAATTCAATATCTTTGTCCTTCATGACCCAAATCAATGAAATTACACTTTCCTTTTGTGAAAATTTCCAAAAAATCGATTGGACATAAATTCGAACGCCGCACAAGCTTGCGAACGGAGATATAGTGCCTTTTTAACCCCTAATTCACCTTTATTTTGTAAACATTCCAAAACAACATTGATTCGAAGCAAAGAATTTTGAATGACAACAGACCTATCGTGTGTAATTTTTTCTGAGGAATCGAATGAAGGCTGTTTTGGCCACCGCACGCTTCAGAAAATGGAGTTATGGCTATTTTTACCCTCAATTCCCCTATATTTTTCGTTTCTTTCTAAAAAAAGCTTGTTCGGACTTGAAAGTTTTGAACCAAATGGGATGTATCTTATGTGGTTTTTTCCGAGCAATCAAATGAAGGCTGTTTGAGCCACCGCATACTTCAAAAAATGAAGTTATGGCTATTTTACCTTCAATTCCCCTCAATTTTTCAAATTGTTAAGAAAATGCATGTTCAGACTTGAAAATTTTGAACCTTTTGGAACGTATCTTGTGTGATTTTTTTCCGAGGAATCCAATAAAGGCTGTTTGAGCCACCGCACGCTTTGGAAAATGGAGTTATGGCTGTTTTTAACCTACATTCCCCTACATTTTTCAATAATTTCAGAAAAAAGCATGTTCGGACTTGAAAATTTTCGAACCAAATGGGTTGTATCCTATTTGATTTTTTCCGAGGAATCCAACGACTCCTTTTTGAGCCACCGCACGGATTGGGAACAGGAGTTATGGCTGTTTACCCTCAATTCCCTTTCATTTTTCAAAAAGTTCAGAAAACCATGATCGGACTTGAAAATTTTGCATCAAAAAAGACTTATCTTATGCAATTTTTTTCGAGGAATCCAATAAAGGCTGTGTGAACCACCGCATGCTTTGAAATATGGAGTTATCGCTGTTTTTACCCTCAATTCCTCTACATTTTTCTTAAATCATTGAAGAATGTAGGGGAACTGAGGGTAAAAACAGCCAAAACTTCATATTTCAAAGCGTGTGGTGGTTCAAACAGCCTTCATTGGATTCCTCGGAAAAAATTGCATAAGATAAGTCTCGTTTGATTCAAAATTTTCAAGGCCGATCACGGTTTTCCTGAACTTTTTGAAATATGAAAGGTAATTGAGGGTAAAACAGCCATAACTCCTGTTTCCGATGCGTGCGTTGTGTCAAATAGACTTCGTTGCATTCCTTGAAATTGAAGGTAAAACAGATATAACTCCATTTTCCGAAGCGTGCGGTGGCTCAAATAGGCTTCGTTGGATTCTTCGGAAAAAATCACATAGGATACAACCCATTTGGTTCGAAAATTTTCAAGTCCGAACATGCTTTTTTCTGAAATTATTGAAAAAAGTAGGGAAATTGAGGGTAAAAATAGCTCCATTTACCAAAGCGTGTGGTGGCTCAAACAGCCTTTATTGGATTCCTCGGAAAAAAATCACACAAGATACGTTCCAAAAGGTTCAAAATTTTCAAGTCCGAACCAGCTTTTTCAGAAATAATTGAAAAATATAGGGGAATTTAGGGAAATTGAGGGTAAAAACAGCCATAACTCCATTTTCTGAAGCGTGCGGTGGCCAAAACAGCCTTCATTCGATTCCTCAGAAAAAATTACACACGATAGGTCTGTTGTCGTTCAAAATTCTTTGCTTCGAATCAGTGTTGTTCTGGAATGTTTACAAAATATAGGGAAATTAGGGGTTAAAAAGGCACTATATTTCCGTTCGCATGCTTGTACGGCATTTGAAACTATGTCCAATCGATTTTTCGGGAATTTTCACAAAAAGAAAGTGTAATTTCATAGATTTGGGTCATGTAAGGTATTGAATTTCTTCGCGGTTTGTACACTTTTTTCCCCATTGTGCAATGGTTGTCAAAATACAAAACTGCAAATTATTGTATTTTCCCGTTTCGATTTCTTTATTATTCTTGATGTGTTTACTCCTGTAGGTTACATTTTGAAAACAAAAATTAACTCAAAAATTTTATTATATTTGTTATTTTCATCATATTAATGCACTCAAATTGACTATGATAAAACCTTTTTAAACTCACAGAGCAAAAAGAGCATACATTGGAGAAAACAACACACCCAAATCAGTGAATCTACAGAGATTTCCTTAACAGCTTATAAAACCGAAAGAAGGAGTTTTGTATATAGACCAAATTTTAACAGTAGTTTTTTTTGTTAATGTGAAATTTGTCCTTTTATTCATTTAAACAAGATGTCATTGATTAAACCGTGTCTTTATGTCAAAACATTAAAACGTATCTAACCAAATTAAAATTATGAATGGTTTCGTAAACATAAGAAAGTATAATGTTCAAGCTTTCACTATTTTAAGAATTATGATGTTTAGGCTGATAAAATGAAAGTTTAGTACACATACAAGGTTTATAGGGTGTTCCATTATGTTTAAGCACGATTTTGAACCGGATGACGTTAAAAAAGCTTATTTCTTCTGGGTGTTGTTGTTTACAGTTCAATTCAAAACTCTGTGTATCGTGAGCTCCAGTTTTCCTAATCTTCTTGTAAATGAGAAATATTTTCCCGGAAAAGCGCAAAAATATCGTGCACAAATGATATATGTATTTCCCCCAATATTTTGTTGAGTCAGCTGGCGAAAATGGAAGAAGTAAACTTTGGAGCGGTTCCAAAGGCGATCCTGAAGTATGGAGATTTTTTTTCCTTTTTTCTCAGGGATTTTAAACCAAGTAGGTTTATTCATCCCGAAACACTGAAGTATGGAGAGAAAAGCAGCTTCGTGAACAAAAAGAAAAATGTGGGCAGACACCGGATTCGATGGACAGAACATTGGACTGGACTCAGTTTGGGATGTGGCCAAAGAAGTTGTATCTCATTTTCGCATCGTGTCCATCGTGCCAAGGTAAGATTGTGTAAAAAAACATTAAAAAAAGCAGAAGAAGCCGAAGCGGGGTCAAAAACAAAGTTGCTTCTGTCAAAACAAGAGCTCCTAAATTATATGATCAACTGCTGTGTGGAAATTCGGTGTGCGTTATAATTGACGAAGAAACCTATTTAAATTTGTATATAAAACGCTTCCGGATAACCAGTATTAGGTACTCTGTCGGGATGGCTAGAGTATTGACGAGACGGAGACAACAATTTTAACCGAATAATTCGATGAAAATGCAATGGTTTTTCAAGCCATACCTGAGTAAGGCATGCATTCCGAGCCAATCGTGAACAATGACACAATGAATACAGCTGTTTACAACCGTGAGTGCCTGAACCGTCGCCAACTGCCCATGATCTGCAAGCATGATAACCCAGTACTGTTTTAGATGGATTTGGCATTAGTTCACTACTTCAAGGACACGATGGCTTTGTACCGTTCAAACGAAGTCCAGATCGTACCGATTGAGATGAATCCACCAAATTGTTCTCAAGCGAGCCCGATTGAAACTTTTTGGGCCCATGCCAAATCGTATTTGAGAAAACATGTGGATCCTACAGATTATATCGTAAAATTTGAAAAAGACTGAAAAAAGTTATCAAAATCATCGCAAATCAGACCGTGTGAAGCTAATAAGCAGTCTCCGATCGAAAACTCGATCACTGGCCTACGATTGACTGGAATCTAATTTTTAATTGATTCAATGTAAAAAAGGCTATAGAGAACATTAAAGTGAAAATAAACTTGGATTTGCTTCTAAATTGTGTCAATGCTGTTCATTAACATCGTGCTTAGACATAATGGGAAACCCGAAATGGCGAAAATCACTCAAAATCGCTTAAAAAAGCGTGAATTTACAGGGTCCGTCAATTGATCTGTTACATTACTTTAAGAGTGATTATAACGAAGCATACAAAACCGAATTAGATGAACCCAAACTTTGATAATGTTTTGACAAAGCTGTCTAAGATTTTTTTTAAATTTTGCAATCAAGTGTTTTGAAAAAGTACGCCTCGAACCTTATCGTAGTGTTTTGTTTGATTGCCTAGGTTGTGAAACGACAGAAAGACATATTTTGTGCGCTGTTCAGTATACGTATATGTATTTTTTTTTTATTATTTCGCCTTCCACTTGGGACTTTAGGCTAACATCCTACTGAATTGTTACAGAAACTGAGAGAAGAAATAACCGAATTGGAATTTTGGCAACGACTTTTAGCATGAAAATACGGACTAGAATAAGAACTTGGAATGTTTTAATCCTTGCCCAGCCAGGTAGGCTGGATCAACTTGCTAGAGAAGCTAGCCGTCTTGAGCTAGAGATATAGGGACTGAGCGAAGTCCGTTGGTCTAACACTGGAGAACACAAGACACAGTCTGGGCAAGTACCGTAATCCGGGGTAAGATTGATCACTTTTTTCAATATTTTTCGATTATTTTTTCTGTTAAGGGGACTGTGGCATGTTTCATATTTTTAAAACCAGTACTGGGCTCCTATGAACGTAAAACATGGGTGCAGAAATTTATTAGACTTCTTTAAATTTGATTTAAAAATCGATTTAGTCTCTGTTCAGAATTTGATGCTTTGGGGTGACATTGATCAGTCTCTATTTTGACGGTTTTATCGAGTTTTCTTGATCATAAAGAATACAAAAAACCATAATAATAAAATTTTAAATGCTTGTTCATCAATTTGACCTAGTTTTTAACCTTTTCTTTTAAAAACATTTATAATCGAAAAAAGAACATTGATGCTGCATACATTTAGGGGCAAAAGTTATAACAATTGCTAAATAGTTTTAGCTTCAAAATTCAAATGAAGTTTTACCTTCACACGTTCTTCTAGGCTCACCCACTATAACCATTTTCATTTTTTCTTCAAAGTTAACCATTTGATAGGGTTCATAGCCATTTTTCCAATACGGGCTTACTCTTGGAAAACGTCCTTTATTTTTAAATATAAAAAGTTTATCACTAAATGCCTATAAAAAATAGCACTACAACTACACAAATACAAAGAAAAAAAAGTTGTTCTTTCACATTCAACAACTCGTTTGCTTCTAAATGCTTTTTGGTATCATCAGGAGAGCTGTTTGTTTGCGAGCCTTGGAAAAGATAGATATTTTAAGATTTTGAAATAACATTTTTACTAGCAGAAAACAAATTTCAAATACAAACCCAATTTTGCCAATTTGATACTCAATTAATAGGCTTTCAAACGAAGAAAACAGTTTTCAAAAATTCAAACTATAGACTTAGTTATTGATGATTATTTGGCACAATTTCATGTTGATCAAAGCTACCCCGGTGATCAATGTTACCCCGTTTTACGGTACTGCTTTACTTTGGCATGCGAGGAGAACACGCTACATGGGAACGAGGAATTGGTTTCCTATTAAGCCCGCAGGCCCTCATAAGATGGGAACCGATAAACGAAAGAATAAGCGTAACCAGATTCAGAACACTAGTTAGAAATCTTACAATGGTCCAGTGTTATGCGACTGACGTTGCCGATTTGCAGGAGAAAGAGCAGTTTTACAGTCAATTGAACAGCGTGGTTTAGGAAATTCCGAAGGGTGACATTCAAATCCACTTGGGCGACTTCAATACAAAGATTGGCTCCGATAATCAGGACTTTGAGCGCATCATGGGGCGCCATGGTCTAAACGGTCACAACGCTACGAATAACACTGGAACAAATCAACGAATTCCAGGACTCTCTTCTGCTGGTGTTCGTTGATTTCGAAAAAGCATTTCACCGACTGAACCACGAAAACATCTGAGCTGCTCTAAGACGACAAGGGGTCCTAGAGAAACTAGTCCATCACATCGAAGCACAGTACGAGGCATTTTCGTGCAAAGTTTTACATGACGGTGTCTTGTCCAATCCAATCCCGGCAACTGCTGGAGTGAGACAAGGATGAATTTTGTCACCGCTGCTTTTTCTCATCGTAATGGATGATATCTTGACTGGATCGATTGACTGTAGACTAAACCGAGTATTGCCGTGGAATCCTTCAACAATGAAGCAACCGAACGAACTTGACCTGGCAGCCGATATTGTTTTACTCGCCCAAACACAACAAGACATGCAGAGCAAACTCGACTACCTCACCGAAAGCTCCAAGGCAGCATGTCTCAAAGTCAATGTCGGAAAGACCAAGTCGATGGAGATCAACACAGGAAATCCCTCCAGTTACATGGTAGCTGGGCAACAAGTTAAAAAAGTGGAGTGCTTCCAGTATCTTGGTAGCCAGATAACGCCTGATGGTGGTACCAGGAAAGACATCGAAACCCGGATCAGAAAGGCCCGATTTGCGTTTGCGAGTCTCCGAAACATCTGGCGGTCACGCCAGATCTCTCTACGAACAAAAATCCGAATCTTCAACTCAAACGTCAAATCCGTTTTGCTGTACGGGTGCGAAACTGGGTGCACATATGCGGTGACGACGCGAAAACTGCAAGTATTTGTAAACCGCTGCCTGCGGAATATCATCCGCGCTTGGTGGCCTGGCAACTGGATCTCGAATGAGGAACTACATCGCCGGTGTCATCAAAAGGCGCTAGCAATCGAGATTCGGGAACGTAAGTGGAGATGGATTGGGCACACGCTGCGAAAAGATGAAAACGAGATTTGCAGAGAGGCGCTTGACTGGAATCCAGAAGGTCATCGAAGAAGAGGCAGGCCCAGAAACTCGTCTCGGCGAAGCCTAGCCGCTGAAATCCGAACTGTCGACGAGAATCTTGACTGGGACCAGGTGAAGACGCTGGCTCTGGATCGTCAACAGTGGAGGTCTTTTACCACGACCCTATGCACCGGAGGATCGGCGCGGGATCATTAATTAGTAAGTAAGTGGTGTTAGCATTAGTAAGATGCTAGCCATTATCCATGAAAGTTATATGTTTATAGTAGAGTTTAGATCTCTTCAAAGAAACATGATGTTTTACTGAGATCCTTTATTGTGTTCGTTTTTAAGTAGGGCTAAGTGGAATAATTATTAACAAAGGCCATACGCGCAGCTGTGGGGTATGAATGAACACAAAAAGTTCCAAAAGTGGTAGTTTGACATCCGACTAATAGTTATAAGCTGTTTCTAAACAGTTATTCTATAAATGTTATTCCAGTTGTTTTAAAAAATCATAGCCCCTTGAAACGTAAATCGTTTTGGACCGTGTTCAATGTTTTGAATATCTAATCATAGAAAATCCAGCTGAAATGTTCTTACAAGCTGTTTTACATCCAGTTTATGATGTTTAGTCTGGGTTCTGAAGAAATTTAGAAATTTTTTATCCGCACTGATTCACAAATGTGTGCTCATATCTACCCCATAGTTTTCGTCCTATGGGGTAGTAATTAGAGTATCTATTTTCCGATCATTTTAGCGTATCCAGAAATCAGGAAATCTGACGATCCTGGAAAACGAAGATTTAAACATTCTACTACATACGAAACCTTATCAATAGTGGTATTTTTTAATTTTTACTTAGGAAGTAGTATTGCAAAACATTTCAAACTTTTTTATTGTCAAAAAAAATCAATACGCAATTATAAAACCGAAAACCCAAAAATTAAGTTCTTTCACCGACAAACTTGACTGATTCTTATTGCGAAAATGTTAAATAAATGAGAAAGATTTTTAACTATCGATAGAAGTTGGTTAGTTAGATTTCAGGATGTTCATAAAATCTCGTAAATTTTCGGATAACTATCCTTTCAAATTATGCCATTTCTTTGCCAACGTTTTTGCTACTGTCAACAGTTTGCAAAACTGAAGCTCTAAATGATGAGTGAATAAACATTCAAATATTGTTCGTAACGTTTTTTTTATTGGAATTATTTGGTGTTTTAGATTCTTTGTTATTTTTCAATTTAGCACTAAGTTTTCGAAAGTAAGAACATTTTTTTTATCAAACTGTACAAACCAGTTAAAAAAATGTTCCAGTCTAAGCCATATACATATCAAGGAAGCATTATCATGTTCCTCACTCAATCTTGTCCATTTTTTTTTAAATTGAACCAGCTTAAATTTTAATTTTTAGCATTTTTTTAATGGCTTTGGGAATTTCTCGGGATATTTAAGCGTTTCCCGGGATTCGGAAATTACCGTTTTTTTTTATTCCGGGAATTCAGTTAGTAGAGGGTTGCACACTCTAGTAGTTATTAATCAACGTTGCTATGCATTTCCTGATATTTCTTTTTCTTTTTAATAGTCAAATGTTTTATTTATCATCTTAGGGCCCGTTCACAAATTACGTAAGCATTGAAGAAATTTTCAAAAAAAGAGCAATCAGTAACAGTTTTATTTCTGCGGATGACGTCGAAACAATGATTTTTTTTACACACAGGAAAACTTAAACACATTCATTTTATTCAAAAAAAAAAAAAAAGGTATAAGAACTTTCCTTATATTGATGGAAAAAAGCAGTTTTTTGAGTTGTTAAGTGGTTTTTAGTGTTGCGTAGGGATAATTTATCGGTCATACCGAAACCGAAAATCAGTATCTCAGGAATAGTTTTTTTAATGTCGATTTTAATGCCGGTATTTTTGGTATTGATCAATCCTACAAGGTTATAAATTCGTCACCATCTATCTCCAATGAAGCGGTTTTTCATCTTCAAACATGTGTATTTTATTCATTTTTTCCAGTACATCTTAAAAGAAGAAGTGCAAAGGGAAAAATGCATACATTCAAAATAAGTAACTTAACCCTATCTTAAACCCTATTAGCGCCCACTCGACTTTTACCAGTAGGTACAGATAATGTTTTCTTAAGGAAAAACTACGCACAAGCGGAAATGGTTTCAGTACTGCCCTTGTAAGCTGCAGTCAAAATTACATTTTCGATCTTGAGAGGATGCATTTTGTGAATTTTTTCCCGGCAATTTAGTTCAATTTTTTACAAAGTGCGATGACTGAAAAAATGATGATTCCTGACAAGAGTTACCGATCATGAGAAACCAACACTTTTGTTTACATATCAATTACCGCCCATCACTAAACGCTTAAAAAAGAAACAACAACTTTTGAGAAAATCTAAATTTTCCAATACAAATTAATTTTGAGAAAATAACTTAATCTTTTCATGTCGATTTTAAGTCAAATCGTACTATCTCAAAACCCTTTATGCACTAGAAGCACAGGAATAATCACTTTGCAAACAGGCGACGAATTTGATTATTTGCCCGACAGAAAAAATATGATATTTTATTTCTAGCTATTGTTATTGTTGATAACGCAGGTTTCAGTGGTGGTATAGAGTTATCTGTATTCATGTTTCGTCTGTGAGGTCATTAGAATACAATTATATTATCCAGCGATAGCAAATTGTAACTTTCCACTTCTCGTAATCCCTAACCGCGAAAGTACTCATTTCTCAATGAGTACTTTGATTTTTTTTTTGGGGTACCTATCACTGCGACCAGTTAGTTGATCTATTGTAATATGTCCCCTGTTTAATATATGCTAAGTCAAGGAAGATCACTTTCATATATTAGATAGTGTCCCTATCTTGAGATTTAGCATTTTCCCAATCTGGTATAACCGCTCTTATGAAGCTGATACTCTGATACTCTTACCCAGAATATCTGACAACACTGTTTTGTTACCACAAACCCAATTTGAGTATTCTCGCCTAACCGTGTGATATTGTAAACATTTGTACCGCGTTTATCATAATTACCTGCACGCTCTTTTTTTTAAACTCAAAATTAAGTAGTTTTGGTTCAAAACAGCACTTCGGTGGCTTCCCTCAACTTTGAGTTTGACTAAGCAATAGCAAAACTAAGTTCTGATAGGCATACTCAATACTAAGTTCGGCAGCCGAACTCGAATTTATCCTTTTTTTTCGAGGGTAGCTTTTTTTCAGGGAATTAAAGGATGATTAAAATTTGTTGTACCCGGATGTACTGCTGTTCCGGTACATTGCATTGCAATTACAGAGCGGTGGAAAGTTTTGACATTCCCGGTCAAAGAAAACTTCTGGATGTTACTTCCCACGGGAAGTAAACAACATCCGGAAGTTTCCGGACATTCCAAGCCGCTCACCATATGATGACAATGACGGACAGAACTTTACGCTGACACGGTGAACATGCATTCATTATGAAGTTCCTTCATAGTCGTCCGGTAATTGTTCCGGAACGACAAAATTTTGCGACGTGTTCGTTGGTTGCTGTTCCGGTTCGGACTGAACTCGCTAAGTGTTTTCAGTCCAACAAAGAGAGTTCAATTTTTAGTTCATAAGGTCGAACTCAGCTTTGATCCCTCGCCGAAGGAAAAAAAGGGAGCAATTTTGAGTTCGCAGTTCGAACTCCGTTTTGATCCATCGCAAGGAGGAAAAAAGGGTACTTAACTTTAAGTTCATAGAATCGAACTATGTTTTGAACCTCGGTCATACTTAATTTTGAGTTAAAAAAAAAGAGCGTGTGTCATCAGCAATCATTGATCTATTGCGCCTAGTCCACACTAGGCAACATGAACTGCGATTTTTGTTATGAGACGAACTTTGTTGTCTGTTGTTGTTGTTGGAAACCTGAGACGGTCTCAGTGTCTCTCGAAGAAAATGGGAGACACTAAGACCGTCTCGAGACGAACAGTCTCGTAGTGTGGACTAGGCTTTATTCTCGATTGCGAATTGAACATAGCAATAGGAACCAAAACAAACTATGTTTTGGTTCTGCCCGTAGCAGCAGAAGATTGCTGCTTGCTGCTGTGTTGCTGCTGTTCCGGAGAAAACCGTAAGTTTCAACAGTTAGCATTATTCAGTGAGGAAATCTTTATTAGTATTTTAAGTTTTTTTTAAAGAAAATAGAGCCAACCATGTGAAATTTCATACAGAAGATAACAAATTTGGTAAGTTAGTGTAATTTTTTTAAACCTTTCGATTATATAAACTTAACAAGGCTTGCAAAAAAGACTGTTCACTGATCCAAGAAGATTTTCATGAGTGTTTTTATAAGATTTTTAAAACTTCTGTTAATGTATAGGTTTTAATTTCATGATACCTCGCACATACGTGAAATAAAGCCTAATCCACGATATTCAGGTGAAGACATGATAGTCACTGTGGAGGACATTTTAAACGGATGTAAAAACTATCGAGTTGGCTAACTCGCCTTAAATTTCTTACGTATGGAGAAGTCTTAGCTAATAAAAATGTTCGGCAACGACATAAAAAAACGATAGAAAATGAAAACAACCAATACCAAAGATAGAAAAAGTCAATAAAAAAGAACACTAAATAGCTATTTTTTCTGCTGCTTTACATTAAAAATTTTATTACATTTGTTTACTTTCCATACATGAATTGAGTTGAGTTTTTTTAAAATAACTCATTTTCTAATTACTGATTGATAAGTTTCGTAATTTCCTTATTCCTTAACAGAATTTAATGTAGCATATATACTTTCCCAAATGACATAAATTCATATTTAGGTCTTAACATATTCAAAATATTACATGAAGCGTTTGGTAGGGATCTCCACGCTTCATTCCGCCCCTGTATCCTGTATCTTTAGCGGTTTTCATTACATGGTTGGCCGGGCCGTAGTAATATCTTCAATGCATAGGAATATGTAACAGGTAATACGCTGAAAAGAAAAATGATAGACGCAAGTCTTCCATTTTCCAGGATGCCTACATGTTTTGGCCATGTTGATGTAAGAAGAAGAAGAAGAAGAAGAAGAAATAACTCATTTTCTAATTACTGCAAATTAATTTCATTATTTCGTTTAGACTTGAAATTTTTTGATACCATGTAAATTATATTGGACATGACTCGGGGTAATTATGAACAAGAAAAGCACGGAAACATTCATTTTTAGCAGCTTTTCAGAATTTACGATAAGAAATAAACATATGGTAGCTGTAAGTGTGTCAAATGAGGAAAATATTGGGCTTGTGATATAGCTCAGTTGGCAAGTCAGTTGCTTTCTGAGCCGATGTCCGTGAGTTCGAACCCAAAAGTAAATATCGATCACAGTTGTACCGGAAAAGTTTTTCAATGACTGTCCGCCAACTGCATCGTTGATATAAGTCGCGAATGACAGATGTTTAAAAGACTATTATCGAAACAAAAAAATAATATGCACATTTGTTCATAATTACCCCCCTTATCCCTACTTATTTCATATATAATTGGCCCACGCATGGTAAATTCTTGTAAACAATCATTTCTCATTTATTAATTCATTCATATATTTAACATGTTTTTTTAAGATAATTCAATCCCTTGTTTTTTTTAATATACTCAGTACTTCAAAGTCATAAATAAGATTATTCTTTAACGATATTTTCTCTTTGTGTTTTTTTTAATTAATTTACTTCCTTTGAAAAATTTCTCATGTCAAACAAAATGCCATCAATCGAATGAGCCACACCACTTTTTAGCATTTATTTTTTAAAACTTATTTTACTGCATGCTTGTTCGTTACAGAGGCTTTTTTTTGAAAATATTGCATAATTGAGGGAAACCGGGGTAATTGAGGATTTCCTCGTTAACTGAGCGCTTAGCGTGGTGCACCACTCGATTCAAAGACAAATTTTACCCTTAAAAATGTTTTTTGCATCTTTTTTCAATGTTCATGATTGTGACATAGATTTCTACGAAAAAAAAAAATCATTCTAGGAGGTTCACAGCTGCATTAAAATCTGTTTCACCCCATCAATGCTTTAAATTTTAGGGAAATTGGGAAAAATAACATAGGCGCAATATAGAATAATTTTGGCTTCAATCGGTAGAGCTAACGTTTTTACATCAAATATCACATTTTATTTTATTTGTCATGGGAGATGTGAATAGTCTCAAAGGAAATTTATACCGGTAGGTACACCTGAAAAACGTAGAAGAAATCGGGCAAAAAGAGGCTTTTAAAGTGATTCTATCGAAAAACGATGGGTTAATTCGATTCCTCGCATTTTTTTTACATAAAAAATTATAACTCATTTTAGCAAGGATGAATAAACTGAATTTTGTACCTTTTTTGCACGAAGATCATCACTGTGCATTGTACTGAAACGGAAATTATAGGTCCAAGTCCAAGATATCTCATGTTTCTCTTATACTTCTCCTCACCTTTGAAACCTTTGTGATAATTTTAAGGTCCGAAGATGTACAAAGACGAACTCAGAAAATTAGATTTGAGAGAAAAAATATTTTTAAGGAAAAACAATATTTTTAACTCTCCTCGTACAAAATACCTTCAAAACCCTTCATGCTTGAGTCTCGCGCAACCTTTTATCATGGCCAAATCTCGTATACATTTGGTATGTGACTTTCTGGATTTCTGGTACGTTAATGATTAATTTAAGCTTGGAGCGAGTGGAATTTGTCATGTTTAATTCTTCATATGCTAAGATAAGTAAACAGCGGTTCGTCAAATTGTTCAAAATGCAAACAAAAATAAGCCCCATAAAAAATAGATGTTTATTATGTTTACATCGAGTTTAAAAGTGTCGATAAAACCAATTTTTCTCTTAAAAATGCGATTTGCATCATTTTTTCTATCATCATTTAACTAGTATCAACGATACTGTTGATCATACGTAACCATGAAGTACAAGATGATCGAAAGCAAATTTGTTAACCTGGCATGCATCATTTTCACTGAGCCATGCTTGACTACATTCAGAGCCAAAAAATCAAAGCAGTCAAATTTTCCTTCTTCAACCAAATCATACAAACAATCATGCATGACAACGACGCTTCTGTATTTGAAACACTTTTGCGATACATGATGAGGTAAAAAAGGACGCTGACTATCAGCAACGAACGTCTCGATGCTGATTTCTTTCCCCTAACGACTTTCAACCTTTAGGATCATAACTGATATGTATCAGTTCTGAGCGATCTATGTAGGCTATCAGATGATTTTTTATTTTTTGTTTTGCCTAGAAGGACAAAATCATGACTAGGTAACCGCAATGAACTGTCCAGCATGTGCTACAGCTTTTTTGAACATGTGGTCCTGGTATTTATTCAGATTTTTCCTTTTGAAACATTAATGATCGTCTATCAATAACGAGCATTATCAACAATGATGCTAGGATAGACGTTCGGGAATGATTGAGGGAGCGACGTTCAAAATGTATCACCAAGTATGTCGATCACCGTCGATTAGCCACGTGACGAATAGCAACGGTAGCCTCCGGTGGGGCATGGTATATCTTCTTGTTTCAAGTTAGTGTTGATTTTCGACACATATTCAATGGGTACTTTTACCACGTGCGTATCACAGCACTCGGAGGTAGCATCATTCTAGCTAGAAACCATTCCTGATTGCTTTTCTTGAGCGATTTTCCGACCACTGATGTTAACCTTCAACATTTATGTGAACGATTTCCCAATAATGTTTTGCAGTCTGAAGTATTTGAATCTAAGTACAAGCACTTTTATTTTTTTATTTTTAGAAAAAATTCATATGTAAAGCATAGCTCAAAAACTGTTCTACTGATTTTTTTTAAATTTTATTTCTGGATTAAGCATCCGATTACACATTAAATGCGGCCTTCAGTACTATACTTAGTTCAAAAATGGTGTAAATTCGTTAATAAGAAAAAGTGTCAGTGAAACGCTTGAAAAAATTGATAAATCTGATAGACAGTAAAACTACGAAACGAATTTCAATGGGGTACAGGTTTTGCGTGTCGAACCGTTCAAAACTGATTGAGCAGGTTAAACGGTCACGACAGCGCCATAGACACAGGAGGACTTTTACGGTCAACCAGGCTAAATTCCTACTGATAGCCGGCGTACAATCAGCACAACTTTGTATAAGTTGCTCAATAAATCTGTATTTCCATAAGGGTTTTCACGATTTCAACGGCCGAGTCGCCTGATAAATCACATCCATTTGTCCGTTCGATTGCGAAAACAATATCTTTGCCTAAACTGATTATTTGTGGTTGACGTGTACAATACCATAGAACCTCACCCCATTTAACTGCTGTTCTAAGTAGCAGCGTTTAACTCTTTAATATTGTTAGATTGCAGTTAGTAAGGGTCCGGTGACTGTTGTCGTGTAGCAGCGAAATGTCTGTAAATTTTTAAAACCATAAAAGACCACGCTAGGGCTTAAGGTTGACTACGCCTGGCCGACCCAACGATAACCTGCCCCTTACCGTTCTGCGAAACCGTTAAAGTTTTCTCACTATCGATGTACCCCAACTAGTTGAGGCGGATTACAATTATATTATAAATTGACATGTGCAGCCTAAGTCGCGGCGCGCGCAGTTTTTATTTTTTCGAGCTAATCAACATCCATTTCTCAAGATCAATTGCAAAATTGCTGTCATTGCGCGCCGGCTACTAAAAAACGAACCTGTTATGTTTGGCCTGGCTCATAAGTCGCGGATTATGTCGGGGTTCACAAAAGCAATAAAAAATAATAACAATAATCAAAATCAACCGGGGTGTTGGACTGTGTCGTGGAGGAACGATTTCGAGCCGCGCAAAATAGTACCTGCCTCGTGAACAATATGCGCCATGCATATAACCTGTAATACCTTTGCGGCCTACGACTTGGAACAGGTACATCGTACAGGTTCCAAGAGTAAGCAAAAAAAGGCGTTGTCGTTCAAAAGTTCGCAGCATCGGATAAAGCATTAGACTTACGCCAAGCCGTTGTAGCAAGGAATGGGTGAAGTTTAATGAGCCCGATATTAGAGATCATTATGGCAGGATAGTATGCGGTTTGCATAGAGGGCTGTTGAAGTGCACACAACCCATACACTTGACTGTGCTCTAAACTGTTTAGAGGGGAATCGCGGGACGTGCTAAGGAGTGTGAGACTCTCAAATTATTTAAATAAATGATATATTTGTTTAATTAATTTTAATGTTTTTGATGTACATTGCTAAGTCAACAGTTTTGTCAGTGAGAGGTATTTTTTATATGAACTTTGTGGTCTGCTTAAATTGGTATTTTTCAGTGATTTACGACGAAATTAAAGTTACTTTTTTCCTTTTCAGCTAAGTAAATTTCAGCCTTTCTTAGAAAAAAAATTTGTTTAGCAGCGTGTTCAAGAGACATTCTTAAACTGCTATACTGTCCATTTTTTTTAAATAAAAAAATTACACCCAAACATCTAACTCCTTTCCGATAATGGATTTCCTTAGAGATGGAACTATTGGTACAAGATTTTATGCCAGACCGGCATAACCGAGTTTTCTATGGCATTCTCCTCGCAGCTCAAAAGCATTGCATATGTCTGAAAGAAACCAAATAAAATATAACTCATATCCTATTACAAGACAATGTAGGATGGAAACAATCATCCAGCAAGTAAATTGTCGAATGATGTAGCGGGGCTGTGTATGTATGTATATATGTAAACTGGTATTAGAAAAAAACAATCTTTGTTTCCAGCCGACGGAAAAAATCACCAGCCAAGAAGAGCAGTAAGTGAGTATATAAACCGGCTGGCAATAAAAAACATTTTCTAGTTTCCATTCTCATCCCTTTCCGATCAAATACAAACAATGATAAAAAAACAGCTTGCTTTGCTTGAATATAGTGATCATGCATAAGGTTGCCAGATTGCTCGTTTCTATTCGGGTTTACCCGGATTCAAAAGTTGAGAGAAATTTGGTCCGGCCCCATTGGTTGCGTTTCATTGGAAAAGCCTAGATTTTTTCACTTTATTTGCCAAAAAAAACCGGAACAAATATTAATTTTTTCATGTGTCACACCCTTCCCCCTTTTCACAAAATTTTTCCGGATGTTGTTCATTGCCCGGAAGTTTTAGGCAACAATTTCGAATTCATATGTCCGAATTTTGCCAGGTATTAATAATAAATTTCCCTGATTTGTCCGACCCGGATACGTGATGAAAATATTCTAGCAACATTACACAGTAAATTTTTGCCTCGATTCCCAGCAAAAAAAAATTGCTGAAATTGTCCAGCAATACAATTTTTGCTAGACATTAGCAACCATTCTTCGTCTTGCTGATTTTTCCAGCACTTGATGTGCGTTGCTGAAAAACCAGCAATCGGTCCCACCATTAGGATATTGTACTGAAATTTTAAATCTAATTAAGAAACCAAAAATTTCCGGTTGTTTTTTGAAAAGAAATGCTGATTTCCAGCAATATAGATAACTGGTTTCCAGCAATTGAGATTGCTGGATTCCCAGCTATTGAGTTTGCTGATCGTTTTCTGCAATTCAAATTGCTGAAAATTTTGCTGGAAAACTAGCGGGACAAAAACCAGTAAAATTTTGCTGGTCTTCAGCAAATTAAAATTTGCAGAGTTGTCATGCATCGCTTTACTTGGAAGCTCGAGTCTTTATGCCAGTGGTGCTTTTCCAATCATAACATCTTAAGTGATAAATAATGTGCAATTCTTGAGCCTTAGAAATTACTTTTCTTTTGCTATCAATTTTATATAAAACCTGCTGGATAAAAGGAAATTCCTGGGGAACAGATGAAGATTTGAACATCATCGTCAAAAAGATGAACTTTGGAATGATTTGGATGTCAATTTGCGTACCCATCAAGTTTTATTTTTCTGGAAACCAGCAAAATTTTGTTTATTTGGATGCTAGCAAAATTTTGCTGGATTTTCCAGCAATCAAAATTGCTGGAAAACACAGCAAACTAAATTTCTGGAAATCTAGAAATCTCAATTACTATAAACCAGCTATCTTAATTGCTGGAAATCAGCATTTATTTTTTCAAAAACTGATTTTTCTTAGATTCTAAATAAGATAATAATTTTAAACCCTTATTGTAGTCATATTTATAACTGTGTTGATAAAAAGATATTTGTTGGTTAATTTTTGTTGGGCCACAGTA
This sequence comes from Uranotaenia lowii, assembly GCF_029784155.1. Classification (NCBI taxonomy): domain Eukaryota; kingdom Metazoa; phylum Arthropoda; class Insecta; order Diptera; family Culicidae; genus Uranotaenia; species Uranotaenia lowii. The sequence continues at coordinate 68,766,661 of NC_073692.1, read as the reverse complement.
ATTCGATTTTTTTTATAAGAAAATATTAAAATCTGCCAGTGGGTTAGCCGCTTTTCGCCAAGTATTGGACAACATTCTCCATCTGAAATAAAAATAAAAATAATTGGATTGGATTGGATTGCTGGACTTTTCCAGCATTTTCTTTGCTTTTCTTTGCAAATACGATCTTGGCAAAGAAGTAGAGTGCGTGAATTCTGAATTGCTTAGATAGTTTTTTTTCAGTCGATTTACATGAGAAACTATGTCGAAGGCTTTCGAAAAATCTATGGTGTGTTATAGTGTTCTTAGGTGTGCGTAGGTTAGATCTTTTTTTTTTCGATTTCAATTTTTTATTGGTGCATTTTTTCCAATTTTCCAAGGCTCGGAATATTTCCCTGAAACTAATATTGAGTTAAACAGTTCAAACATGGCACCATAGGGTTTGAGGCGACAAAAAGTCATAAATTAACTTCATCCTAATGATATGTGTCTTATACCAGTTTGTAGCTTTATATTTAACTAAGATATCCCCAATTTTTCAGATAATTATCATAAGCACTTATCGTTTCACAGGCATCAGACTTAGAAAATTTAGAAAAATACACTCCAGATCCAATAATAATAAAATCATTTTTTCTTCTTTCAATGAAATGCTACATCAATTCCCAATACATCGTTAAAAAGCTTTATTTTTTTAACTTCTTTTAAAAATATTTTTTTTTAAAGCCTATCCTTTTCAAAAACTTTTTTGTCTTAAAACATAGCTAAGGGTCTAATGTTTCGAATGCAAGAAAAAAATTCTTCATATATTTGCATCCTTCGAAGTTATAATAAAAACAAAAAATGGGTAATTTCTATCCATTTACAAAAAAATGTTTCATGTTAAACACCATTAAGCAAACATTGTTCACAACGTGCAGGAAGATGATTGTAATTGAATGTATGTATGTATGTAGATAATCCACCATGGGTGCACGGATTCACCGCAGTTTCGCCAACGTATGCGCTAATTTGCATCCTTTAGATTTTTAGTTCGGCCAATCTTCAATGCAAATTATCACATACCCGACACCATGGCTTCGTGTGAACTGACATGAAATGAAAATGTTTCGTGTATGTGTATGTCTTACTTGTAGAACGCGCAAACTGTTTCGCAGCCGTATAAAATTCATAACATATTTAGAGTTAAGAATCTACGACAGGTATTCCGCATCCGTGTAGATACCTGCCCAGCTGGCAACTTTTTGCACGTTCTTATATAATATATTCAATCAATGACATATTTGTATGGTAAAATAATCTTACCTTTTTACCTGTCTTACCTCTAGACACTCTCAGCTTACCTGTAGCTGGGACCCACCTTGTTTAATTTCATAACCTGTTCACTTTCCGTCCGATCTAAAACAAACAAACAATTTTTATATTACTACAAATCATTATCCCTCTGTTCAATAAAACCAAAAAATGGTAATAAATTACTGGCTTTTAATTTTAATGCGTGTTTCTGTATGTGTGTGTTTTATACTTGGTAAGAAATCGATAGATTGTTTTCAAATTTTCAAGTTTGCGATCCTAGTAATGTATGAAATGAAATCAATAACGGCACCAACAGTGATGGTCCTCATTCTTTCACCTTCCTTTTTTTTTTTTTCTTACCTTGTTTCACCTACCTGAGCCAACTTTCTCTCTCACTTGCCTCGGGGATAGTTTCAGGGTTTTTTTTTTTTTTTTTTTTTTTTTTTAACGTTTTATGATGTGTGTGTGTGTGTGTGTGTGTGTGTGTGTGTGTGTGTGTGTGTGTGTGTGTGTGTGTGTGTGTGTGTGTGTGTGTGTGTGTGTGTGTGTGTGTGTGTGTGTGTGTGTGTGTGTGTGTATGTGTGTGTGTGTGTGTGTGTGTGTGCTGTATATCCTTTGTGTATGTAAGTAGAATTTTTATGATTGAGTTAGAGGATTTTTATGAGAAGATACATTTAAGAAAAAAACTAATTCTAAAGAAATTAAGATGTGGTAAAGGAATACGTTCTATCTAGTAAGTTGGGAGTGAATGGTACTGCGAAAGATTAGCCTAGAAAGTGACAGTTGTTTTTAGTGTTGATTATTAGATGTTTGTGTGTTTAGGTTATGATTTGAAACTGTAAAAATAAAAACTAAAAATAAACTGTAAAAATAAGAAAGGTTAGTAACTATGATATGCAAGAACAGACTTATTCTAAAATTCAGTCACCTAGGTCTGCTGTCTTTTCGCCCACCTCATCTTCAGTCGCTTGGATTTTCCCCTTTCCATTTCCCAACCTTCCATGACTAATATTTTCCTTATGAGTTTTATCAAGGTTCACGTATTAACTATATTATTAAACAAATAAAAATAAAACATCTTTTTTTTATTAATTTCTCTATTTTGAGTTTCATTTCTAAATACTTTTTATTTTATTCTATACAGGCTTCATCGAGTTAACGATTGAGTACTTTCATATATTAAAGTTCTTCTTCTCCATCTGATATTTCACTTCCGCTTCTACTGAAGATCTCCTCCACTTTTTTCTTAAGTTTTGCTCTATCCTTTACTAGATTTGACCAGTCAACTTCTGTCATATCTGGGTATTTTGTTAAATCCTGTTCTAGTGAGCTTCTCCATGTGTAACTTGGCCGCCCTCTTTTTTTGCTAGGAAGTTTGTATTTGAACGCTAGCTTAAGTGGATGGTTTGGCTCTCTCCTTTTTATGTGACCAAAATAATTAATTCTATTTATCCTCACTCTCCTATTCACCGTTTTTCCTCCGAGTACCTTTCTAATGTTAAGTACCTTGTTCTTTGTGTCCCTACAAGTTTCCCAAATTTCTTTGACTATCATCTTCTCATATCGCGAAATCTGATTCCTACTTCTCTTGGTCAATGTAGCTACTTTGGTACCATAAAGAAGACTTGGTTGTAGAACTGTTTTGTATATTAGCAAACCTATTTCCCAAGATGGATTGAATTTTTTACAAAATTGTACCACGGACTTTGCTGCTTTAAGTGTATTTGTGCATCTTTTTTTTGTAGTTGCTGGCCTATCTAGTGTATCCGTTAGTGTTATACCTAAGTACTTGATATTTTCACTCACTTCAAACTCTTTTCCATTCAATATTATGTTGTTCTTTCGTGTTTCTTTCCTAATAGGAGTTCTAATCATCACTTGACTTTTTCTATTGTTTATGGTTAGGCCTACTACTTCTAATTGTTTTTCTAGTTCTTTAATAATTTTTTCTAAGTCTTTCCTGTTATCTGTGATGACTAGCAAATCATCTGCATATGCTAAAATCATAGGTATTCCTATTTGTCCGATCTTCAACAATTGAAGTCCAGTAACGTTTCTTGCTAGCCTTTTCATTACATGGTCCATCACCAAGTTAAAAATGTAGGGTGATAGTGGACATCCTTGTTTTACTCCTGAAGCTCGCACCCCCTCCTCTGTCGTCTGTCCCTGCCATTTTATCCTGATCCTATCTGTTTTAATGCAAAGCAATACTCTATCTATTAGAAGGCTTGGTACGTGTAACTCTTCAAAAATTTCCTTTAGTTTGTTAAGCCTTATGTGATCGAAGGCTTTTTGAATGTCGATACTAGCTACATACATAGGTCTTCCCGCATTCCAACTTTCTTCTAGGATTCTCCTTGCTATGAAAATATTATCATCTGTGGATCTGTCCTCAGTGAAACCTGCCTGATATAATCCTGGCTTGCCAGCAAATGTAATCAATTTGTCCCTTATCCATCTAGCATATGGTTTGTAGATTACGTTACATAAGCTTATAAGTCTATAGTCGTCCACTTTTACAGGTCTTGTTACCTTCGGAATCGGAATCTGTATCGATTTTTCAAATTCTTCTGGGAATATATTTTCTATCCATATTTGCTGCCATAGCCTTACTACCTCGTTCCATGTTTCTTCGTCTGCATATTTTATATATTCTACTCTTATTCCGTCTGGTCCAGCTGATTTTCCATTACCGGATTTCTGAACAATGCTTCGCATCTCCTCTTCTCTTGGTGGTTCTAGTAGAGGACACGTATCATGACTTTCACAAAACTTGACTTCCTCTACCAGTTCCAAATTAATAAGTTTACTCCATTCCGCTTTCGGAATATATGGAGAGCTCTTCCTATTAGCACAAAATTTTTCAGAAATTTATATGATTTTTGTATTCTTACTGCTGTATTATAGTCGTTCAAATTCTTGTAAAAATCTTTTATTATTTTTTCTTCGTGTTCCTTATTTGCTATTTGCAATTCTTCCTTTCTATTTTTTATCAGCCGTTTGAATGATTCCACATTTGGTCTTTTATTACTCTTTTTTATGGCATCTTTAACTCTCATCAACGCTCTCTTTCTTTTCGGTGTCAAAGGTTGTTTATTAGTTTTAAGAGCTTTTGCTGCGGCTTTTCTCATATATTCACTAATTCTTTCATATTTCATTCCAATGTTCTCATTTTCAGAAGTTTTGCTGTTCTTTTTCATGTTTTTCAAATTGTCTTGGTATTTTTTTGTGATTACTTCATATTTCAGCGCTGACGCATCCATTTCTTTTTGTTTTTTCTTGTCTATTCCTCCTAAGCGTTCATTTCTAAGTGATATCTCAGTAATTATTAATTTGTGGTCTGTTTAAATGGGTGTCCAATATCCTTTGATGACCCTACAATTTAATCCTTTCCTTTCTTTAAGAACATGATCAATCTGACTTTGTCTATTTCCGTTCTTCCATGTTACTTGTATATTTTTCCCTATCTTTGATGATATTAGCTGTAGATTATTTATGTGTAAGAAGTTTTAAAATCTTCTCCATTTTCGTTATTTTCTTCAAATATCATCTGGGCTCCCACTATTTCTTTGTCCTCCTCCTGTATATGATTCAAACCTATCTGCGAATTGAAGTCCCCCTTTATTAGTAGTTTTCCTTTCCAATTTGGTTTAGCTATGTCTGTCCCTAGTTTTGCGAAGAAGTGGTATGCCTTTTTATTGGGTGCGTGTACATTTACTAGAACTAGCCTGAAGTGTCCCTTTATAAATACTTTTGCCGCATACGCGTATTTGTTCAGTTCCTCAAGCTCTTTTATTTCTACCCCTCCGTTGTTTCTCAGCAAGATAGCAAGTCCTCTTATCTTATTTTGGCTTTTCTTTGATATGTACCATTGGTAGTCTTTTGTCTTTATCTGTTCTCCTAACGCATTGACTTCTTGCAATAACGCAATATCCACCTCATAATATTTAAGCGTGTCATTTATGGTTTCCATCTTTTCCTTCAATGTGCATCCTCTTACATTCAGTGAGCCTATTTTTAGAATTATTTTGCCATCCGCGTTTTCGTTTACTTTCTCCTGTGTTAATCTTTTTTCTACCTCTACCGCATTTTCCCTATTCCTATTATCTTTGGTCATGCTGCTTTGTTCCTCTCCAGATTCTGATGTCGTTACTTCTGTCCTACTTGTGTTTCCTTTTCTATTCTTAACTTTTTCACAGCTTGTATCCCCTGGAATTCTTTCTATGTTGTCCTGTTTTGATCTTTCCCTGCCTTCCTTATTAAGATTTCTGCCCTTCTGCTTTTTTCTGTACTTTTGTACCATCATCTCTAATTCATAGCCATTTCTCCTTTCGTTGATAACTTCTCTCACGCTATCATAGTGGTTTTTTTGCCCTGCTCCTGTATATAGTATTCTTATAGGATCCTCTAGCTCTCCCCCTATAATGATTTCTGGTTCATCTTCTTGGTGAACAATTACCCTCCTGTTGAACATTGCCGATACTGCGACCAAAGCTTCATGCCCCAACCATTCCCCCATTCTTCTAATGTATTCAATGAAACGCTCAAATCCTCTGTCCTCCAATGCCTCTATAAGGAAAGGTTCAAACTGCCGTTGATTCTCAACTATATGATCTGCTATATCACTTCTAAGCCTTTGTATTTCCTCTATTGTGCTGACATAGTTTACAGTTTCTTTGTTCAGCTGATCCAAAATCGCTTCTAATAAACAATTTCCTTCCATTCCCATCCTTTTTATTTTCAATTTATGTGCGTTCTGATCCCTAATTAGATATATTTCCCCTTTTTTAACTGTACCTTTGCTTGTGGCCGATCCGTTATCATTTCCCTCATTTATCCTAAGCGGTGTTATTCTGCGTCCTTCTTCAATCACACTTCCAAACACCTCCTTCCCTTGAGCCCTTGCCCACCAAATTTTTATTCTCCCTTTTCCGTTATTGGAATTCTGACCCGCCTTTATGAATTCCTCCTCTCTATAAATGACTATTTCTACGTTTAACCTCTTCGCAATTTCTTTAATATCGTCCATTCTTATTGCTTTCTGTGCCTTGCTTTTTCTATCCAGTCCCGCTTTCTTTAACTTCTCATCTACCTCTCTTCTTTCCATACCTATCCAAAAAAGCTGATGTTCTAATGCATCTACTAATTTTGTTTCATTAAACCTCACCAAGAGAACTCTATCCCAGCTCCAAATTTCCTTAAAATGCTCCCCCTTTTGCTCTATCAACAGTCCTGCGTCCTTAGCTATGTCCAGTACGCTTGAAAAGCACCAATTCCCTTCAATATTTTCTCCGTAAATGATAATGTCCCTACCTTCCTTATAAAAAGGAAGATGATTGTAATTGAATGTGACCAAAAACTACAGTAGAATTTCGATATCTGTAGAAATAACTGAGATTTTTTTTCAAACTACTTACTTCCCAAAAATTATAAAATTTTAAACCGGTTTTTTTTGCCTGTTACTCTCTAATTCTTCATATAAAAACTGAATAATCATGAACTAAACTACCCTGAGTGGTTTTGCTTTAATCTTCAAAATATTTTTTGTGAACACAGAACTTAAAAATATTCACGAGTTTCCGAAATAAGTTTATTTAAAGAAGTATTATTTGTATTTCAAAACTACACTTTGAAGTAGGCTTTGAACGAACAGGACGAAGAATTTTTTTCTCGCGTGTGTCAAAATCGTTGTTCTGAAAAAAGTTTTCTTTTCGGAATTGCATATTATTTTTTATCGCTACAAGATTCAGATATGTGATATTACTCAGTTAAAGTTGCTTAGATGTGATCTGAAAAATTGACTGGATCCCAAGTTTATTTCTCGATCAAGCTGAGTTCCAGCCAGGAAGCATCAGAATGGATTTCAAGCTAAGTGGATAAAAATTGTTTTATCCTCTAGTGTATTATTTTGTTCATATCCCTGTCTTTATCGAAGAATTTCATTTAATTTTAACTTTAAAACCGTTTTTGTCAACTCATGAAATATTTCACCAAGAATATTCAGCTCCCATCAGATCACGCTAAAAAATGCTCCTAAAACCATTTTCAGCTAAGTTCACTGGCAAGGAAACTTTCTCATTAATCTGCAGTGGTGTAAATTCTTCTGTCATATCATTATTCATAGAGTACGATACTTTAGTAAATCAAAATTATCATATTTTGACCTCATTTCGCTGAAGGAGACGGGTTAATTAGAACCATGTGAATCTGAAACCTGAAACTAACATTTACAAATCTACTTACATTTCAAAAATCTTTAATATTATTCATATTAATTTTTTTAATCATAGATATTTGCATTTTTAAACATTTATTCACAAATTGAATTGAGACAAGTTACAGGTAAAGCAGATAAATACTGAAATTAATGGCTTTTCATCGACTCTGAAAGAAAACAAACATTTTTTGTTTTTTTTTTTCATAATCTTTTTGATCATGTTTCAAATATATTCCTTTTATTAGACAAAATAAAAAAATCTCATTTGATAATTTAAATAATTTTCAGTTCTGATCAGCAACTTTAGAAAAACAGCAGGAACAGCAGGAAATCAAATAAATTTATTGTAGTTATTAAACGAACAATGAAAATTTTTATTCAAGTTTGACCTTTAAATATAAGGTTGGTCGATGTCGTGAGCATAAAGAGATAAATTTACAAACATATGGTTCTAACGTAGATAAACAAAATAAGAAACATATTTTCTTAAAAATATCTTTATGATTTTTAAATTTTCAAGTACTAAGAAATAACACAAGTAAAATAAAAAATTACTGTTTCAAGAAAAACTTTCAGTTTGAAAATTCGCATATCTAAGCTTTTGAGAGTTTTGATGATGAACAAAGAAATAATCATGTCTTAAAAGACAACAGTAGTTTTTCAGAACATTGAAACTCAGGCTTTCCTACAGTAAAATATCGGTTAATGGTAATTCTTGAGCTATTTGTAAAGTATGTTATTTCCGATTTTTCCTTTTGAAAGCTAAAAATTTGATAACTACCTCATTTTGGAAATTCGGGGAATTTCAGTAAAATCATTACTTAAAATTTTCTAGTAAACGGTAGGAGTTAACAAAAACAGGTTGAATTAAAAAGATTCATGCACTTGTCAAAAGTGTTTCCAGATCTTATCCTTTTACCCACACTGCCAAACAATTTTTTTTTTTGCTAGGATGCAGAGGTGACCTCGGTCCTAAAGCGCAATTTTATATCTTTCATCCTTTTCTCTATTTTTCCTCGCTATCTATTGACTACTAGGACGTGGCCGGCGCCGTTATTGATGTTCAAAGAGAGAGCATCAGTTTTGTACATTGAGAATGAGCTTCTAATCCCAAGAACCATTCTTTTGACCCTTGTACAAAATTGGTGGCCTCGGTCAATCACGGAGTAGCAACCATTGGCGATGTTGAACTCGTTCTACTGAGCCACGCCTGAGATCATGGAATTCGTAATTATCAAATTCACACGAAGAAAAATAACGGAAATTTAAATATAGGATTTAAACTGAATTGTATGAATATCTATGTGTAACAATTTCTAGAACATAATATGTTATAAAAATAGTTTCGAGTTCAATGATTTATGGTGGATGTGAGTTGTCAACCAAGCTAAGCTAAGCTAAGCTAGAAGTATTATTTGTATTTCAAAACTACACTATGCATTTTTACGAGTCAATGTTCCAATTTTATTTTCCTTTCTGAGCACACATGTAAAACCAAAGCTGAAAATAGTTTATATTGGGTTTTGAATGTACACAACTCATTTCATCTTCAAAAAATTCATAAATAGCAAAAATATACTTTTTGCCACCTCATTGTATAGTCATGGGAGGGAAAAATAAGGAAGTAACTGTTTTATAAACTTCAAGGAAACGCCATCATGCCCTACAGCATTGGATTTTATAGTGCACGACATGAATATCGATGGTCGCAAATTAAAAGCTATTTTGGTTAAGTGGAAAAATAGACAATTGTAACTTGTTCGGTGAGAAAATAGATACAAAATATTAATTTATTTCATTGCTTGTGTGAAATGAAACATCATTTCAATTCGATTTGAATCAGTGAAAACTTTTGAGCCTTTTCCAAAACTTCTGATATGAATTTGCAGATTCTATTGCATTGGAAAAAATGGACAAAAAAATTTTCATAACTTTTTATTTGACACAAGAAAAAAATTGCATATTGATTGCAATTGATAGAAAAAACGTATTTTAAGTTCTGAATGTGTATAAAACCATCAAAATATAGGTGGTCCATGATACCCCACAAAATGTGGATTACGATTCCCCACAAGCTATGATTTGCCGATTGGTTGCGTTTGTATGACTTATTTGTGTCTGGTCCAATTTTTTTTTTCAACGTGAAAGAACATGGTAAAATTTAGATCATTAGCTTATAAGCATATTTTTTAATGTACTTTAGATCTCCCACGGATGCAATTTGCGGGTGCTTGTTTGATTATATAAGTTCATTGTTCTAGGCTAGTCAAATTAAAGAAGCAAATGATACGTAGAAAAGTCAACAACATATAGAAAAACATGCTTACGCGAAGCGACGACGATGACAGTTGGATTGTGATTTTAATCTTAACACACAACTGAGATATTCAGAGTGGCCCACGTTACCCCACTCTATCCAATGGTAAATGTTATTAAATGTACAACGAAATATTACACTGCGAAAATTACTGCACATTTACATGTTTAACACATTTTCAATATATTTTGTAATTCCAAGTTAAAAATCATGTATCGCACTTTTGAGTACCGTAATCCGGGGTAATATTGATCAATTTTTTCAATATATTTCGAATATTTTTTCTGTTAAGGAAAATGTGGCATGTTTTATATTTTTTAAACCAGTACTGGACTCCTATGAACGTAAAACATGAATGCAGAAATTTATTAGATTACTTCAAATATAATTAAAAAATCGTTTTCGTCTCTGTTCAGAATTTGAAACTTTGAGGTAACATTGATCAGTCTCTATTCTGACGGTTTAAACAAGTTTTATTGATCATAAAGGATACAAAACACCTTCATAATATTTTCATATGCAAGTTTATCAAGTTTACCATGATTTTTAACGATATATTTTGAAAATATTTATAAAAGAAAAAAGAATTCTGATGCTGCCTACATTTAGGGGCAAAATGTATAATGCTTGATAAATAGTTTAAGCTTCAAAATAAAAATGAAAATTTACCTTAACACTTTCCCCTAAGCCCTCCCACTATTTCCATTTTAATTTTTTCTTCAAACTTAAAGAATTCATAGGGTTCCTTTCCATTTATTCAATACGGGCTTACTCTTGGAAAATGTCCTTATTTTTTTAAATATCAAAATTTTTTCATAAAATAACTATAAATATAGCACTATAACTGTTCATATACAAAGAAAAAAAGTTGTTCTTTCACATTTAACAACCCGTTTGCTTCTAAATGCTTTTTGGTTTCATCAAAAGAGCTGTTTGTTTGCGAGCCTTGGAAAAATAGATATTTCAAGATTTTGAAATTAGAGTTTTTAATTACAGAAAAAAAATTCATTTACAAACCAAATTTTGTCTATTTGATACTCAATTCATAGGCTTTCAAACGTAGAAAACAGTTTTCAAAAATTCAAACTATAAACTGAGTTATTGATGATAATGTGGAAAACTTTAATGTTGGTCAAATTTACCCCGGTGATCAATATTACCCCGTTTTACGGTATTTAAAAAAAATAAATATTGAAGGTATATTTTATTAATCTTTTAGAGAATGCTTTTTCTACCTTAAGATACCACTTGACTGTTATGATCAAAGAAACAACATCACCCGCAAAACCTTCTCTGGTTTTGTTCGGCCCACGAAAACTAGAAATCAAACAACATTTTTGCCGTAAGTCTACCCCGTAGAATGTGAACACAAAAATTCACCTGGCACTGCAAGCGCCATTCATCAGCACGGCCCCCTGTTCGTCAAGCGCGATTTGTTGCTTGTTCACAGGAAAACACCCCAACTTCCCAGTTAGTAGGTTTAAGCTCAGTGTGGTTGTATCACTACCAACGTATGTTATGGTCACTTTTCACACTTAAGCCATACGCGAGCCGAGAGGTTTGATCATTTTTCTGAAGAACTGATCGCTGCGCTTGGGACGAAATTGCTCCGGGTGGTGTTTTGCGATTTCATTTACACCATTTGGCCGCCCCGTGACCGTGCGCTCAACTCTTATACACACACTGCACAATAGGGAAAAAGTGTATAAATGGCGATGAAATTCAATATCTTCCCTCCTTAACGAACAAAATCTATGAAAACTTACTTTCCTTTAGTAAAAATGTCCGGCGAATCGATTGGACACAGTCTATTTTTGTATAAGTTTTTTTTAGTCCAAATAAGTGTTTTTCTAGATTGTTGAAAAGGTTAAAAACTGTTCTACTGAGATTTTTTCGAATTTTATTTCCGGCTTCAGCGCTCGAATTCACATTTAAAGTGATTTCCAGCTTAATTAGTTAAAAAATGCTGTAAACTAGTGTTAAATAACCGTCATTTTAAAAATCGTGTAGTATTCAACCAAACTTTGGCTGAGTAAAGGGTGAGACGGTCAAAATTTGGTCAATATCAACTTGACGTATTTCTTTCAATTTTGCATTTAAAAAACCTGAACACCCCTAATTTTGAAGGTTTGTGTGTGTAGAATGTTGCTTCTATTTTGATTTTGGAATTCACTCTTTAGTTGTCAATATGCCGTCCAAGGAAGAAAAGCAGCGTATCAAAATGTTGCTCGCGCATCGCAAAATCCGAGCTACTCGCACGCAAAGCTGGCAAAATCGCAAAAAGTTGCCAAATCAACCGTTACAAATGTAATTAAAGTGTTTGGGGAACGTTTGTCGACAGCCAGGAAGTCTGGATCGGGGGGAAATCGAAAACCGGAAGCCGCTGAGACGACAAAGAGAGTTGCTGGTAGTTCCAAGCGAAACTCTAACCTCTCTTTTCGAGATGCCGCAAATAAGCTGGGTGTATCGTCTACAACAATGCATCGATCCAAAAAAACGGGCCGGACTATCAACTTACAAGAAGGTAGTGACTCCAAATCGCGATGATAAACAAAATACGACGGCCAAAGCGCGAACCCGGACGATGCTAACGAAGTTTGACTGCGTGATAATGGACGACGAATCCTACGTCAAAGCCGACTACAAGCAGCTTTCTGGACAGGAGTTTTTTACGGCAAAAGGAAGGGGAAAGGTAGCAGATATTTTCAAGCACATGAAACTGTCAAAGTTCGCGATGAAATATCTGGTTTGGCAAGCCATCTGTACCTGTGGCTTGAAAAGCAGCATTTTCATAGCTTCCGGGACTGTCAACCAAGAAATTTACGTGAAAGAGTGTTTGAATAAACGTATGCTGCCTTTCCTGAAGAAACACGGTTGTTCCGTACTGTTTTGGCCGGATTTGGCATCTTGCCATTACGGTAAAAAGGCCATGGGGTGGTACGCCGCCAACAACGTGCAGGTGGTTCCAAGGACAAGAACCCTCCCAATACGCCAGAGCTCCGCCCAATTGAGAAATACTGGGCTATTGTCAAGCGGAAGGTAAAGGGGTCAAGCGTTAGGCCCAGAAATTTGGATTTGAAATAGCGGAAGCCTAACTAAATATTTTTTCTGAATTTTATCCTAAGTAAACTTGAAAAAGAAATTTATTTTGATTTTTTAAATAAACGATTTCACCAATATACGCGTTTTCCCTTGACCAAATTTTTACCGTATCACCCTTTACTATGGTTAATATGCAAGTGTTGTCATTTTTTTGACATTTTTCGCGAAGAAATCAGACAACCCGTGGCCTTACTCCCGAGCAAAGAAAAAATATTGTGCACATATCAGGCATTGTGAGTGGTCTTTCAATCAGAAAATTTGAAAAGGAAGAAGGTGTCGGAGCAGTTTAAACCACGTTGAGAAAGTATAGAGAACTGTGTTCTTTCGCAGATTTCCCGAGACGCAGTAGGAAACCTGACCTTGCTGACTCTACAATAGACAAGAAAATCAAGGATTATTTACTACAAACGGCATTCTTCGGCATAAGTACGGGATAAGGCTAAGAAATTAGCTACTCGTCGACTAACGTTATGGGTGCCTTTGGATTTCAGACCTATCAAAAGCAGAAGCAGACAAAAAGGAGTACCAAACAGGCTGAATCCGAGAAACCGAGGTCCCGAAAACTCTAAATACGACAAACTTCTGATCAAGAAATCGGGTTGTGCACAAAGGCACTTCTCTGCTAACCGCTTATTAGTCCGGTAACATTATATTAGCGGCTGAATTTTGACACTTAATTTTTATTGAGCTATTGATAAAGTGAGAAAAATATATTGTAAGAAAATCAGTGGCTTCACGGCGTTGTACTTTCAATCGTTATTAAAATTCTTGAAGTCTATTTGCTTTTTGTACATTTTTAATGTTTTTTTTCCTTAATTCGAGTTTTGTCTTCGATGTTCCGTTTAAGATCATTGAATTATACTGTAGCAAGGTAGTAAAAATCACCGAAAAATTTCACAATTTTTAAGCGAAATTCGTCAAAATTACAGTTTACATTCCTGATTCTATTTTTTTTAACTGATTTCATGGATTTTCTTAATTTAATTTAGGTACCACTGAGGAAGGCTTTCTAAAGCTGGTTTATGAAAATCTTATGACTTTGGTAATGTTGATTTCATCTTTTGTAAAGTAAAATTGCCCAATTTGTCGATTCTTGGCATGATTTTCCTAAAAAATTTCTAAAAATATCATCACAGATAATCGTAACAATATTTCTGGGTCGAATCAAAAATTGACACATTTTGTTTTTCCGTATTTCCTCATTTCCATCAATATTCAAGAAGATTATTATTATTTACTTCTATTGGTCTTCGTTTTTCTTCATAAATAACCTTTTTTTTTCTTCAAATTCTACGAAATTATTAAATTTTCAAAAAAAAAACTGCTGAGCATATTCATCACACAAATTTATTATGCCATGTAACAAAAAAACTCTTACTAACAGATTTAGAAATGCCTGTGATCTCCCGATTCGGGTTAGAAAAAAAAAACTTAGATATTACGTTTTGCCAATAAATAAAAATACAATGCATTTAAAAGAACACAATAAATGCTTAACATTAAAGAAAAAGTTATCAATCTGGATGATTGAGGAGCTAATGCAACTATGAACAAGTGAAGTGATACTTGATCAAATTACTGATATATTTATCAATACTTTTTTTTTAATTTTTTTTTTTGGGCCAGTATTTAATGATGATTCACAATCTATCTAAAAAAAAAAAACGTAAAATGAAATTAGAGAAACCCCTTGCGGGCCGCACAAGTATGTCTCGAGGGCTGCATGCGGTCCGCGGGCTGCGGTCTGCTCATCCACCAGATTGTCCGTTTTTATCCGGGTTTTTTCAGGATATTGAACACAAAATTTGACAATTGTCCGGTCCACCCCGGCTGCCCGGATTTTATTGAAAAAATGCCCGGATTTGGTCCGGATTCATTCACTTTATTTGCCAAAAGAATAAAATGCCCGGACTTTGCAAGGTTTTTAGATTAAATATCCTGGATTTGTCCGGCTCAGGTACGTACTGAAAAAATTCTGGCAACCTTGCTTTATATCGTTTATCACGTTAAGGTGATATTAGACTCCAATATTTGCTGAAGGCTAAACTTGTGACTTCGATTGGTCTCAGTGGAGGAGTACTTACTGGCCAAGCGACCAAAATTCGCATACTAACTTAAATCCGATATGAACCGCTGAGGATCCACCTAAGTATTGTGAAGGACATATTTGAGCGTTTTAAGCGAATGTAAAAGGTTTTGTCAAATTTCTGATAAAACCAAAAAAAATTTCAATACCCGAAGAAAAAAGGAGTGTCCACCAAAGCTTTGTGACCTCCGTAAACATCAATTCTACTACAGCTGATTTCTGCTGGGTGTTGTTGTTTATAGTTTATATTAAAACTCTGTGTGTCGTGAGCACCAATTTTTACAATTTTCATGAAAATGAGAAGCATTTCCCCGGTAAAGCGCAATTTTATCGTGCACAAAAGATGTACTATCTCTAACATTTTGCTGAGTAAGTTAAAGAAAATGAAAAAAGTTATTACTGGAGCAGTCTGAAATTCGATTCGGAAGTACGGATTTCAAAGCAGTTTCGTGGAGAAAAAATTTGACCGGAAACAGAATCCAGTGGACAAAACTTTGGACCGGAAAGTCATGCGTACTTTCGCCAGTTAGAAAATCACTTCAAATCAGGATATAGTCAAAAACGTGGATCCCCTTGTAGCATTTTCCATCATATCAAGGTAAGATTGGGTCTAAAGACATATAAGAATTAGAAGAAGCTTAAGTCGAGTTAAAAACAAGCTGCTTCCGTCAAACCAAGAGCTTGTAAATTATATGATCAACTAGCTGACCCGGTATGCTTTGCTACACCTTCCAAAATCAAATGATATTTTCAAAAATTGTTCAAATTTTTATTGTTTTATTGGCATTATAACATAATTCATAAGCAACCGCTATAAAATGAGAGCTGCTGCTGGAGTTTCGAATTGCAACACAAAGATAACTTAAACTAATATTCTGAATCTTGCTCTATAAATATGTTGAAAAGATCTGATAATTTTAATCTGTCTGGAGGGTCTCAAATTAATCGTACGCAAACAATCTTACTTATAAAATATGATTGTTTTTGCTTGATATTCTCTGGATTTATGCTAAATACTGATAAGAGAGCCTCCCCTCCTTCCCTTCACCCCCTGCTGAATGGAGGTCGTGGTCTTTAATAATCATACCCATTTTTTCGTGTCCAAAAATCCTCTTATATCAATTATAGCTTAATTGGTTGATAAGTTTTTAAGCTTTACAACATAATTTAAAAGGAGCCCCCTTCTTTCTTCCCCTCTCTACACTGTAAAGCGTAAGGGTCTATAACATTCGTAGAAACATATCTCGTAACCAAGTACCTTTCCATGCCATATTTATTTCCATTTGTTGGTTTTGTTTGCATAAATTGAGAACTTATGCTAACAAAAGTGTATTGGGCTCAACTCCCTCCTCCTATGTACCTACTCACTGAAAGGAGGATGGTGTGTCAGATATTCATAGAATCATAGCAAAATGATTTTCCATGTTAAGTTTTGTCCATTTCTCGGATTTAATAAAAAAATGTTAAACGTAAGCCTTCTTTTCCCTTCCTATATTCCATCCACATCTTTGAAGGAGTGAGGGATTCCAAATATTCATAGAAGCATTTCTCGTACCCAAATTTCGTTCCATGGCAAATTTGGTTCCATTTGCTGTTGTAGTTCTTGAGTTATGCAGTAAAAATTGTATGAAACTCCCCTCCCTCTTTCCTTCCTCCCCCCTTTAAGAAGGAAGGGGTCTCAAACAATCATTAGAACATGTCACGTTCCCAAATACCCGCCCATGCCAAATTTGGTTCCATTTGCTTAATTAGTTTTTGAGTTATGTAAAAAATTATAAAAGAGGCCCCCTCCCCCTTTTATATCTCCCTACTGGAAAGAGGGAGGAGTCTCAAATAATCATAGAAATATTTTTCGTATCCAAATACCCTCCCATGCCAAATTTGGTTCCATTTGCTTTAATAGTTTTTGAGTTATGTAAAAAAATATGAAAGAGGACCCTCCCCCTTTATACTGGAAAGAGGGAGGGGTCTCAAATAATCATTGAAATATTTTTCGTATCCAAATACCTTCCCGTGCCAAATTTGTTTCCAATATCTTGATTAGTTTTCGAGTTACATAAAGAATTATAAGATAGCCCCCCTCCCCCCTTCCTATCACCCCACTGAGAGAAGGGAGGGATACCTTATATTCATAGAAATATTCCTCGTTCCCAAATACCACCCCATGCCAAATTTGATACCATTTGCTTGATGGGTGCTCGAGTTATGCGAAAAATTGTCTTTTGTTTGGGAGGCCCCTCCCCCCCTTCATGAGAGAGGGATGGGTCTCAAACCATAATAGGAACCTTCCCCTACCTCCAATACCCCCACCTGCCAAGTTTCAAGCAAATTGGTTCAGTAGTTTCCGAGACTATAGGGAACAGACAGACAGACAGACAGAAATTCATTTTTATATATATATAGATTGCTTTGTGGAAAATCGGTTTGCGTTATCATCGACAACGAAACCTATGGCAAATTTGGTTACAAAAAGCTTCCGGGTGACCAGTATGACACTGTTCGGGATGGCCAAAGTGTTGACGAGACGGAGCAATCAATTTTTATCGAATCCGCAAGCATGATCGCCTAGTACTGTTTTGGCCAGATGTGGTATCAGTTGGTACAAATCCAACGAATTCCAAGCGCCTTTACCAAATCGTTCTTAAGAATCTTTGCAAAAGACTGAAAAAATGGCCAAAACTATCGCGAATAAGTCTTTGCTGAAGCTTCTTCGATCGAAAACTTGGTCACTGACCTAAGGTTGACTATAATATATTTGTTTTATTGGTTCTCTGTTAAAAAGACAACATAGAACTAAATAAAATGACAATTTGTTCCTAAATTGTGTTTGTTCTGTTTATTTCAAATCATGCTTGAACATATTGGGGCACCCTATATATAAAGACAAATCTTAGAAAACAAACACGAAACCAGCGGACAGTGTTGAAATATTCAAGAAATATTAGCTTAAAGTTGTAAAAATGCTTGAAAAAAGCACTACACTCTAAATTTTTGACTCGATTTCCAGCAGAAAAAACTGTTGAAAACGTTCAGCAATCCAATTTTTTGCTGGAAACCAGCAACCATTCTCCGTCTTGCTGATTTTTCCAGATCTTCATTGATGAAAAACCAGCAATCGATCCATTAAATTTGAATTTGTTTTGGTTTTTGCTCATTATTTTTTGGTTGTGCGCGAAAAGTGTTGAACTCCATATTCCAGCGATAAAGCATTTAAACCAAAAGCATTTTTTTGAAGGGATAAAATATTTCATTGATGAAACTAATTCAAATGGAGCATGATGTCCAATAGACTGGTCCATAACAAAAAAAATCTTTATATTCCATGCGGCACCCCCTAGGTTGGTGCATTAAGGTGAAAAAATGAATTTCTGAAAGTTTCAGATCATTTGGAAGAAGCACGAGCTGGCGCAAAGGACTTGAAATTTGTATGGAGATTTTCGGCAAAATGTATGAAAATTCGACATACTTTCACTCTTTGTGTTCTAAAATATGTTTCGAGTATGCTAGAAAGCTCAGAATCTCAGGAATTGTAGTTCAAACAATGACAAACAAGTTTGTAGAAGATTGTGACGCAATACGAGTTGACTGTGATGAGTTATACGCAATTGAATGTTTTTGCTCATTTTATCGATATATCGTGAACGGTGCGTAGGTGGATTAATAGTACTAACTTGATCGCATTGTCACACAATGAGATTACAGACAGAAAGTTTGTGTCTTCGGCAAAGTTGTAGCTTATTTTATAACAAATATCTTTGCAAAAAATGAAAGAAAGGTTTGAAAAACTATTAACTGCTGCATTGTGCGACGACGCGATGAAGTTAGTGCGATTATTAGCCCATACACCGTTCACGATATATCAATGAGATGCAAAAAAAAAAATCACACATTCAATTGCGGATAACTCATCACAGTCAACTCGTATCGCGTCACAATCTTCTACAAACTTGTTTGTCATTGTTTGAATTACAATTCCTGAAGATCTGAGCTTTCTAGCATACTTGAAAAATACTTTAGAACACAACGAGTGAAAGTATGTCGATTTTTCATACATTTTGCCGAAAATCTCCATACAAATTTCAAGTCCTTTGCGCCAGCTCGTGCTTCTTCCAAATAACCTGAAACTTTCAGAAAGTCATTTTTTCACCTAAATGCACCAACCTAGGGGTTGCCGCGTTGAAAAAAATGTTGAAAAAATCATCCCATACAAATTTGGGCCAGTCTAATGTCCAATGCTTGATGAAAAGCTGCTTACCAAATGGCAGATATAATTTAATTTTGTTATAAAAGTTTAAATAAATTTTGCTCAGGTAAAATTAACAAACAAACTTCTTCTTATAAATATGACTACAAGGGGGGTTTAAATAAGATTTGCCTGCAATGAAAATTGCTGGAAATTTTGCTGGAAGACCAGCGGGACAAAATCAGGTAAAATGGTTTCAACCAAAATAAAATTAGCTATGTGTGTATAAGCGGATGAGTAGTATAAACAGAATAGTAAGAGAACTCGCATACCATTCAAAAACTAATGCTTAATGAATTATACATAGTAAAAAACACTATATTGCAGTTTTTTGAGAGTAATTTGTTTTTAAATTATTGTGTCTTTCATTTAGGAAATAATGTTATTTATAATTTTCTGAATAGTCTACAGTCAAGATATTGATCCTTGATTAAACGAAGAAGAAAAAAATATACAAAACTTTTTTTTGAATTTTCATCTTGAATTAGCAGTTTATCAGTTAACAAAAAAAGTAAATAAAACTTAAAACTGATCAATTTAAAAAATCAATTACGCCATGTCACTAAAGCTTGAGGTGATCAAAAATATCTAATTATAAATAAAAATAATCTAAGCATCTGTTTTATCTATCCGTCATTTTACTTCGATCTTTAATTCTTCTTTCAAGAATTTTCGTCGTTAAAAGTTCACCGCAATGCCATTAAACTAGCATAAACATTTCCAGTAACCATGAAACAGCATTAAGAATGATAAATCAAGTCGTTAACAATGTTACAGCGAATCGCAATCCAAACTGAATAACTTAACGATCGTACATAGGGTTAAATCGGATTTGATAAAAAGTTCACCATGTTTGCATAGATTGTCCATTAGAGTGCCCCAAATGACCCGACTTTTGAAAAAGTTATGTGCTGCAGGCTAAAATTGATCCCAGGCCTAGTGCAAGATCTCATGCCAAATTTGGGCCAGATCGGATCACGGAAGGGGTCGCTCAACGAGCCTAAAGTTTGTATGGGATTTTGAGGCATTTTGTTCGGGAGAAACATGGAAAACCAGTATTTCATGAATAACTATGGTTTCCTTCGGCCGATTTCTTTTGAAAATTTTGAAATTTTATCCGAAGACTGCAAATCGATTCGAGTTAATATAAAAAAGTTATTAGGCTTC
This sequence comes from Uranotaenia lowii, assembly GCF_029784155.1. NCBI lineage: Eukaryota > Metazoa > Arthropoda > Insecta > Diptera > Culicidae > Uranotaenia > Uranotaenia lowii. The sequence continues at coordinate 68,746,254 of NC_073692.1, read as the reverse complement.
ATAAATGGGTTAACTTTTTTAAGGGTGGTGTTCATCATGGTTAATGCTGCGTCGAAATGTTCGAACGTCCCGACCGATTAACAATGATGAATACCGCCCTTAAAAAAATTAGCCCATTTTTGAAGCTTAATAACTTTTTACATTAATTCGAATTGATTTGCAGTCTTCGGATAAAATATTTGTCATAGTTTGGGCTTTGAGAAAACCCGTTTTTAAAAGAAATCGGCCGAAGGAAACCAAAGTTATTCATGAAATACTGGTTTTTCATGTTTCTCCCAAACAAAATGTCTCAAAATCCCATACAAACTTCAGACTCGTTGAGCGACCCCTTGCCGTGATCCGATCTGGCCCAAATTTGACATGAAATCTTGTACTAGGCGTAGGATCAATTTTAGCCTGCAGCGTATAACATTTTACAGGTTTTGGATTTCCCATACAAATTTGGGGCAGTCTATTGTCCATCCGTAGAAATGTCGTTTTATTCAAAACGCCTCAAAGAATGTAGGTATCTGATTTTTTTTCAACGTCCACAAAATGCATCTGTGCGGAATACTTCTTCAGTTCTCGAACTAATTGAATGTGACTTGAAAAAGGTATCGCTTTTGTGTGTGAATTTTTGTTATGATTTTGTTCTTATATACATTATAACACTCCCCAAGCAAGTGTTTCAATTTTCGAAGGTAATTCAAAGATTCCAATTATAATCATAGGACAGTTTTTCTATCTTTTGAATGCCTTCATGAAGCACTGTGCGGTCTATTTTCAACAGGCAAGCTTATTTGTTTTAACTCAGTTCAATTTGTAAAAAGTTTAGGGAAGACGACTTTTTTACGGTAATATTTGTCGTATTTACTGCATCTAGACCACTGTGCAACACTACCCCGGCTTAGTTCACTTGTTCTTACATGACTGGCTTTAAGAAATAGAAAGTGCTGGGGTGGTCGATTGGTATGTTATCCTGGATATGGATAATGCAATTAGGACTGTACACATTTAATTCGGTATGTATCTAAAAAATGACTTTTTTTAAACTAATCAGAATTTCCAATTTGTTATATTCCTTGTTTGTACTTTGAATCAAACATATTTCACAGAAAAATCTTGAAAAAGTGTTAAGAGAATTTTTAAATACTCGGGATCGGACAAAATCTACTGAGCAAGCAAAAGTAATTCTACTCAGCAAATTCGTTTATGTATTAATTAAAAAGGTTCGAGCAACCAAACGGCACTTGACACTTCGAGAAGCGGAAAACTAGCCGGATGATAAGTTACAAGCTTGGGTGGGTAGTTCCAGTTAGGTACCTACAATCGTACTGTAAGTTATTGAGCCTCTCAGATCGGCCGCCCAAGGGTGGAACTTTTTCATCTCACACGACGAGGGAGGTGCATGAAATGCTGGACATGTAAGGGCAGCCGCAGCACCTTGCGTTTTTTAAAGTCACTACGTTAGCCCGCCCAGTTTTCGGCACCCACACTTGCCCGAAGGAAATCTGAGCGCAAAGTGCAACCATAATTACTGTTATTATTGAACGTATCATTAGCGAAACCATACATTTATTGTTATAATACGGTTACAGGAGGAAGTCCAAGGGTTGTGGCTGGGTGGCGTCACCTCACCGTTTTGTTACCCATTGAATCGAAGTGTTTTTGTTGTCCCGAAAGGAATTATGTTCTTGATTTGCTTCCACTCAAACGAGTATTGGCCCTACAGTTAAACGATATGTACAAAGGTACCTCCATACGATTGCTCAAGCCTCCCGGTGCAACATTGCACGACTTTGCAATCTCTAAATAGGAGCAATATGAATGGTTTAACTACATATAGAGGTAAATGTTGCCGCTCTCGGAATATGATTGCAACATTTATGGTAATTGCTTTGCTTTGCTTGATTCCCGACTGCCTACCAACAATAGTTAATAAGCGACCGAATGTTGATGCGCGTGAAACAGTTTAGTTCTATTGTGCTTCAATTAGGTGGAAGTTGAGTAATAAAATTTGAATGCATACATAAGCTAGTGCACAGGCTTCAGGCTTCCTGCAGTAGCACAGAATTCATGGAGCCCGCACATCGGTAATTGGACGCTGGAAAATTGTCATGAACCCGATCCGGCTGCATGAAACATTATTTTAATTCGTTAAGAGGGCCGAAATTATTTATACTTTTTGATGAAAATCCTTACAGTTGATTTAAATTCCTGATCAATTCTCGCCCTTTCTGCTGAACTAATCGTTTTGCAGAAGAACTTCTACTGTCCTCCAATGACGAATAGGAACTTTTTAAACCTATTAGATGTTTTTAGAGTTCTATAAAACAAAATTGAAATCATAATCTCCTAAAATCCTATTTCTTAATTAAAAACTTGAAATCTTAGTTTTCAGTTTATAAAACTTATCATTCTATTTTTTTATTCCTTATTAAGCCTAAGCAGTATTTAGACTTCAAAAGAACATGTTTTTCGAGGAATGAAGTTATGAATTATTATGATTTGTTCGAAACATTACTTTCTAAATAAAAAGCTATCCAAATTTCAAGAAAAACCAAAAAAAATCAAAAAAACAGATGATAAAAAATTAATAATTCAAACATTAATATTTTGTTGAAAATATTAATACTGCGATGATATTGATATACAGTGGAGCTCGAAAAAATAACAGCGCCGCCAAATTCTACGTAAAATCAAATAAAGTAAAACAAATATACCTCATTTTCAGCCTTTTCCATACATCTCATCAACACTACCTACTACCTACTGACGAAAGTTCCTACTAAATTTAGTGATAGTAAAACCGCCATCACCATCAGCAGCGGCAACAGCACCACAACCACCACCACAAGTCAGAAATCCGCCAGAAGTATTTCAGATCGTCGATATTTATACATGCTAGTTAGAACTGTTTCCACATGATGCATGATTGATGTGTCGCCTTGTTTTTTAAAAAGTGATGTACAGTGTCGGACAATAGAATAGGACCGCTCTATTGCAAAATACTCAAATCACCTTTAAACTGCCAATTCAAATATAATAATATGCGACACCTAGCGGCAAGCACTTATTGTAGTATGCCTACTTTGTATACTGCACGTTTGTTGCAATCAAATCAACTCTTTTGTTCTACTCGACCAGAAAGCTGTCAGAGGGTGAAAAAAGTCGCGTCATAAAATAAGACCAGCTTATCGGTTCGGCTGTTCACGCATTTTCAGCGCTCTAGATATGAAGAAAATGTGTTGTTTTCGGTGTTGTTTGTCCATTTTCATGTCCTGGTAAGTATTTCCCATAAAATTAATCATGTAAATCATGAAAACAAACAAAAAATGAAGATTTCCTTCCTTCTACTCTGTTTTCAGCGTAAAAGCGATGGGTCGGGCACAGCACTGCACGGAGGTCCAGCAAGCGATCATCCGGAATCTGTACAAGGCTGGCAAAAGCCAACGCGAGATTGCCGACTACTTAGGAAGGTCAAAAACTTTCGTTTTCAACGCGCTTCACAGCACCGGCAAACGGGAACTGACCGGCCGCCCCCGCAAAACGACGCCGAAGGACGATTCGGCAATCAAGCGGGCCTCGCAAAAGGACCCTTTCAAAGCGTCCAAGCAGATCAGAGACGAGCTGAACTTATCTGTAAGTTCCCGGACGGTTCAGCGACGGTTGGCGCAAAAGGGACTAGGAGGAAAAAGTCCCCGGAAGGTGCCGATGCTGACGCCGAAGCACTTGAAGACGCGGCTGAAGTATGCGAAGGACCACTTCGATTGGGTTGGTCCGGAAAAGGAACTATGTAGAAATGTGCTGTGGTCGGATGAGACCAAAGTGAACCTCATCGGCTCGGACGGAAAGAGTTGGGTCCATCGCCCACTCGGCTGTGCGTATATGCCCCATTATACAAATAAAACATTCAAACATGGAGGAGGAAGCACCATGGTGTGGGGGTGCTTTTCTTGGTACGGGGTGGGTCCCTTGTACTGGATCGACCGGATTATGGACCAGCATCTCTACGCCCAGATACTTCGGGAAGTAATGCTGCCACACGCTGAGTGGGAGATGCCCCTAAAGTGGCAGTTCCAGCTGGACAACGACCCCAAACATACCGCTAAAACGGTTAAAAAGTGGTTCCAGGATAATAAGGATTTCCCATAGAGAACCTATGGGAAATAGTTAAATGTAAGGTGTACACCGAAAAATCAAAAAACAAGCAGCAGCTGTGGGAGAGAATCCAGGCGGTGTGGTACGCTATCCCGGTGAGAACGTGCCAAAAGCTGGTTGAGTCGATGCCCAACCGGGTGCGAGAAGTGATGCGTAATAAGGGTTAGACCACCAAGTACTAACCCGATTTGCAGGGATCACGGTATGAATTTTCTTTTTCTTTTTTTTTTTTTTAATTTTTTTACCATGAATTCTAAAGCGGTCCTATTTTATGTCGCGTTATTTTAGTCAGTAAGTATGCTTAAAACGCATTTTAGATAAAGGACAATTGTTTCAACTACGGATGATTTTAATTTCTTCGAAGAATGGAATTTACAATTTGTAAACGGTATGATGCACTCAAATGGAATTTTTTTCCTCAAAGTTTTGTCACTTTCTGTTTTGGATTGAGCTGTGGTCCTATTCTATTGTCCGACACTGTATATTGGTTTTTTACCCGGTGTGCTTTTCTACACCATCTTAAAATAAATCAAACTTGTGAAAATTATTTTAATATTTATTATTTTTGTAGGCATTATTAGAACTGAAGTTTGAGTTTCGAACTCCAATACAAAGATAAGTTCATTTTATTGATTAAAATTTGATTTTAAACTTGTTTTCCAAGTTCTGAATTTTTCACTGTTCTTTATAAGTATCAGGAGTTTTTTTTTATAATGCCAAAATGTACGTTCAATTGATATGGATTTCTCACCCTTTTTGTCTTCGGTTGATTTATAAGTGCTTAATTTATAAATTGTAAAGGAGCCCCTTCCCTCATCCTATCATCCCACTGGAAGAATGGAGAGGTGCCAAATATTGATTGAAACATTTCTCGTACCCTCATACCATCCCGTGGCTAATTTGGTACCATTTGCTTGAATAGTTTTCAAGTTATGTAAACATTTGTAAGAGAGCCGCCCTCCCCTCTTCCTATCTCCTCATTGGATAGAGGAAGAATTCACAAATAATCATAGAAATATTCTTCGCGATAAGTCGTAAATCTGATCCCTGAATCGTCGTAAACTTACAATTTGGTTTTTAGATGATTGGTATCGCTGTAAATAAATAGCGATTATGCTTAACTGGTGCGTCTTGTACAGTTTTCCCTACAATTAATTGAACAACTTGCTGGCAGAGAGCAACAATAATAATAAATGCGTTTCTTTTTCGTCTTCGGTCGTTTGAATGCGATTGGTGAATGCTTGACTATGAGATTCTTTTGGCTTCAAACGACTGGGGGACGAGTGACTGGCAAACGAAGTGACTAGCGTATGAGGAACAGTCAATTGAGTTGAGTTTGACGGATCAAGAGGCTTTACAGTCACAGTTTTTTGACTAATGACTTTGACTTTTGTTGAGCCTGCTCCTGATGATTGGTTCATTTGCACATAGCGTTTCATACCTGCATGAAAGCAAAAAACGGGCAAACGAATTCGCTAATACAAACTACTATTGTAAGTACAACGAGAAATTAGTATAGCTCCGATTTCAACTTGCGACCCCTCTAGCGAAAGGGCTTCACTTGTAGGTGACGAAAAATAGTGTCACGAGTTCGTTAGTATAAGCTACAAGTGCTAGTAAAGCGAGAAATTAGTTTTGCTCCAATTTCAACTTTCGACTCGTCAAGTGAAAGGGACTGACTTGTAGGTGATATTGGTGACATGGGGTAATCTTCAGAATCCGGGGAATTGAGTGGTGTATAATGTGTATTTTTTATATTTTGTATCATGTTTTGTTTTGATAACTGGTAAAAGAAACCAAAACGCGCAAGCACAAACTGCAGCACCCACCCAGCCGACAATTGAGGAAAATCATCATTCTAGAGTAAGGTTGCCAGAATTTTTTCCACTCCCATCCGGCCCTAGCAATTCCGGGCATTTTTTCAAAAAAAACCTGGTAAAATCCGGACATGGATTTCAATTTTTCAAATCCAAAAACCGGGCAAAAACCGGGCAAAATTTTGGTGTTATTATATATAAAACCAAAGAAAAAATGCAAAAAAAAAAAGAAATTAATATTTTATTAATGTAATTGCAGACTTCCAAAAACTTTTTGGAACACTTAAACATTTAAAGGTTTATAAAAGTAAATCAGCGAAATTATTTGAAACAACCGTTGAAAATTTCCATACTGTTAATCGATTGTGAAGTGACTCAAAAACTTTGATTGTTTGGTTTCTTTGTGAAAATTGTGAAAAAATCCGGGCAATATCCGGACTTTTTTCACGATATCCAGGCAACCGGGCCGGACCGGACTTTCTAGAAATTTGGCATCAAATATCCGGGCAAACCCGGATAAAACCGGGCAATCTGGCAAGCTTATTCTAAAGAGAGAGCCGATGTGGCTGTGAGCCCATGCGTTTTTTGATTGTTTGAAAACTGAACAAGATGCTTCAAATTTTCGAAAAATTTTATCAAACATCGCATTCTTTGAAATTTGTAGTTAATGAAAATTCAAAATTTTTATCCATCCAATCATGAATTTTTTAAAATTTCAGCTTGTAGAATTTATTGCAGTATTTTTCACCCCTAAATGTTTGCAGCACCCTCATGCTTTTTCTATAAAAACGTTTTTGAATTAAAAAATACTAAATTTAATTCGAACAAAGCCAAAAATGACTGTAATTTTTGCTTCATGCGTAACGACATCACAAATACATCAAACACTTCAAATTTTCAAACGTTTTTAAAGAGTTTTTATTAAAATCAAAGTTTGTAGCAACTTAGCTCTTTTTCGCATGTTTATGTTAAATTTAAAATAACTGGTGGAACCAATAATTTTTTTGACTACGTCAATTTTATGTGCAATCAACTTTAAAACTTTTTATGTACAAACGGTATGATTATCTACGGAAATTATGTTTTTAGAGGCCATTGAAGTTGAAAAGTGTTGCATGATGTACCAGATGCACCAGACGGTATCTCTGTTTGAAAGACATACACCATCCAAGCCGATTTAGGCTTTGCAGACTGAATTAATTACGTGGAAAACTTAAGATTAACATTGAACACCCAGTACCTAGGTGGGAATCGAACCCATGCCATCAGTGGACCAGCGATTACCGTCTTACCACGCTAACCACTCGACCACCGAGACGTATCTCACAACTAACCTTGAGTTCTGTTTGCTTCAAACACTTTAACTTGATTGGTCGCAAGTTGTAATCAGAAGTATAACTTCTTTTTACCGGTAATAACACTAGTAGCTTGTACCAGCGAACTCGCGACACTATTTTTCATCACCTAGCAGTCTCATGTCTCATGTCTCATGTCTCATATCTCATGTCTCAGGTGTTATGTCTCTTGTCCCAGGTCTAAAGTCTCATGTTTCATGGTTTTTGTCTCATGCCTGAGGTCTCATGTTTTATATTTTATGTCTCATTCTGCGGTCTCAAGCCTAATATCTCTTGTCTCAGGTTTTGTCTCGTGTCAGATCTCAGGTCTCATATCTCAGGTTTCAACTCTCAGGTCTCATGTCTCAGGTCTCAGGTCTCGAGTCTAAAGTCTCAGGTCTCAGGTCTCAGGTCTCAAGTATAATTTTCTTAGTCTCAGAGCTAAGATTTTCCCAACTTCAAAAAGATTCTAAGTGTTTTCCTTTGAAAAGGAATGTTTTCTCTCAAAAACCGTGTTATCTCGCGAAATCCGTGTAAAAAAACCGTGTTAGTTCCCGAAAACTGTGTAAAAAAAGGCGTGTAAAAAACCGTGTAAACAAAAACCTTGGTGTATTTTATTGTTTTCTGAATTTGGGGGGCTGTTTGGGGGCTGTTTGTGTACATAGAATGAGAAAACTGTTAACATACTTAGATTTATCGTTGTTTGGCGATGCTAAATATAATAATTTGTCAGTCTCAGAAAAGGATCATATGTTGCCAGCTATGATAGCATTGTGATTTTTTTTATCTGCTCTATTAGGGGAACATGCCCTATTATGCGCCACCTGAGCGAATCGCTGATTTTATATGTATTCCACGTACAAATTGTGTTAAAAATAGGTGTAGTCGTTGAAGAAAAGTGTTTTCTACAAATGCCTATGATTTTTATTACTGAAATAGCTTTAGTTGCTTCAAAAACCATATTCAAAGCCACAGATAGAACAAAACTGTGTTGCAAATACGCGCCGCTGTGTATTTAATACGCGTCTAGCAGCCAAACACACACGAAAGCAGCCGAAGATCGAAAACACACCAATACTCACAGACACTTTGACTCAAAAGAAAACCAAAATAGACTAATCAGAATTTAAAAAATTAAAAGTAGATTTTTTGGGCTCAATTATCGCTCGAAATATGGTTTTAGACTTTTTGTTCATTTGAAATGAAAATTGGCTTTTGGAAAAATTAATGCTATTTTCAGCCTACTACGATTGGCGCGTTATATCGAGCGCATGGGCCATGAAAGTACATACCCATGAAAAGCATACCTTTGCGAGTTCATATGATTTTTTAGCATAAAATCATAGTTTAGATTCTCCTCTATCGATGTGTCAGAAAATATTGTCTTATTCGATTCTCTCTGCTTGGTGACACCTTATTGAAAGTGTTTTAGAATTTATATCGAAATACAGAAAAACATATATAAACTTTTCCCCTATTTGCTGTATCGCTCGTGCTCAGAGATGGTCACGATACTGTTTCATTGTGTATAAAAAGAAATTTGTTTATATCGGTTGTGTCAGACCACTTTTTATTTCGGATAGAGAAACAACTTTCCTGGATAAAAGTTCGAACTAAAGAAGGTTTTTATTTCATCGTCATAAAAAATTAGAACTTTTCCCGCGCAAAGTACAATAAATTAACGGCTGAAACAATCAAATTGGCAGCATTCAGAATCATTCACAATGGTAACGGTACAAGGGGTTATGCACAAACTTTAGTGACGTTCGTTTCAGGGTGACGAAAACATTCAAAACCAAACAATATCCAATGGAGTCATTTTAAAAAGCGATCAAAAATAGTCGCAAATGAGTGAATTCACGTCACAAAAAGGAAACTTTTGAAACGAGAAAATTATTAGCTGAGTAATAACAACGCGAATGAGTGAATTCTCGTCACAAAACTGTCTTGATACTCCAGATGATCAGATTTTTATGAATCATAAACAAATCGAAAAAAAACAAAATCTTGTTTATTGGATTTGGACTTTTTTTAATGACCTTTTTAATTGTCATTCAAAATTTGTCAGAAACAGTAGTAATTTTTACGTATACTTATTTATCTATGTGAGAGTCAAAAAAGGAAAAATAAAGGAAAAGATACTGACGGTGCTTCACTGACCGTATACTACACAGGGGAATGAGTCTAATTATTCAGCTTTACTCAGGACTTTATCACAAAGTCATGAATCGAAAAGGCATGATTAGCATCAAAGTAAAATACATCATCGTAAATTGGATAGAAATGTTATCATTAGGCTTCATGTCATGTTCCACAATCACCGCCTCCATCAACAGGATCCTTTGCTTGCTCTCGTTCCTGTTCGCTGATTATGCGCAACATGAAAGCAAAAAAAAAGTAAAACTAAAAACACCTGAAACTGAAAGCTCGCACACGCAACTCGATATCACTTTCAAGCTGTAGTCGAGTCTTGTAGTACAAATTTATCGACAAAATGCGTAGCCGCAGATAGATTACGTTTGCGGGATTGTTAGAAGGACTTCAACCATACTCAGGCTTTCCAGATACCCCAGAGCAAGAACAGGGAAGGCAGTCGCCCGGGTTAGATCATTCCGAAACTTCTGGTGCCTTTACCAACTGGGCCACCTCCCATGGTCGGTACCTGCGTCACAATATTTTATGTTATCATTAGATATGGGCCGGGCCGTTTTCCTTCTCGGAGATCGCCCCATGTTTTGTGATGTATTTCCACATACTGTCAGACGACGGACGACGGCAAACAGAGCTTGAATTGGATTTCGCTTTTGTGCGCAATCGTTCCACTTGGCTTGGCGAGTTCTCTAGGCATCTCTCAGAGGTATTGCGTCAACAGGCTAAGACTAAGCTGCCTCGAGCAGCCTCTCAAATGTCGAACTTCGGGGGCCTATGTTTTGTGGAAATGTCTCAAGCTCCGGGTAACCTACTAAGAAGTTCCACCTTCCACCAGGAGACACCCAAACGAGAGGCTGGAAATTTTCCTCCATCCACCCTAGGATTGCAATGGATTTGCTGTGAGCCAGGTGATGTGTACGTCTGACTGTCTCTGTTTGTATGTGCAAATGTAATTAAGAAACAGTTACATATTTTCTGGAGAATAAAGTGATAAATTTTGTTTCCTAACATGGCGCTGTCTTAACACGGTACATGTGTCTCTGGGGCAGGAGACAAAATGGTTCTCTGGGCATTCGAAAGCGAATGTGTTTCCTAGACCTAGCACCTAGGACGCACCGTGGGGCTTTGCATAGGGAAGGGTAGCTTTATTTGGTGTTATTGTAGTAATTACTTGACGATATTTAAATGTCATTTGCATTTTTTCGTTAAATTTATCATCGATTGAAGAAAGAGCTAGAATATTCTATAAAACGACATAAATTTACTAATAAGTAGTAGGTATCAGGGCCGTAGGAAGGACGGGCTCATTGAGGGCGGGGGAAGTAGTTTGGTGACCTATTGTTTTTATATATTTGTTCTTACAAATTAAAAATAAATCAAAGTAATATTTCCTACTTTCTTTCGATCAACCAATTTTAAGTTCATTTACATTAAAATTTTTATTCATCATTTTTAAAATACATCCGAAAATATGTAAAATGTTAAACTAGATTTGTATAAGGAATTTTTTCGTAATAAATTATAGAACTTACTTTCATCGATGCTTTAAGTCTTTGAATTTGTCTTAAAATCTGGTAAATTTTTTATTTTTATTTATTTATCAATTTCATGGTTTAGATCAATCTCTCAAGCTCTCCAGCAAATCTAAAGATTTTAACCATTAATGAAAATAAATCAAATTTTCAAAAGTGAAATTAAATGGTTGAAATTTTGCAGATCAAATCTGACACTTGCAATCTCGATCCAAACCGAAGTTTTAGATTGAAATTAGGGCTATGATCATTTAGAATCTGGGCAGTTACATACATGTGTATTTTAAAAACTATTCATTTGATCAAAAAACTTTCTATGGAGGAAATGAAGGTGTTTATATGACATTTAATGCAAAAATATAAAAAAATATATTTATCAATAACTTTAAGAAATACTCTAACTTTTTCATAAAATCTCTTTTTTTTCTTTGCACACTTTTTTCAGTCATGTATTGATTAATTTGTTTTACCACAGACGCAAAACCTTTGCAAAATCATGATATTTTACACAAAATCACCTGGAAAAAGCAATTGGAATCTGATTGGAACCTTTTCATGAGTAGGCATTTCGAAGAATTGGATTTCTTAAATCCGGTTTTTACATAATTTTTTTTGTCCATCAGAACACATCTGTCATATTGCATAAAAACCGGATGCACAGATTGCGATCATCGGAACTGATCATTATTAGTTATTTACTTGGTGTCTACTAGTCAGGCAACACTTTTTGTCTGCCAGAAATGGATTTTTTGCATTATTTAAGGAGTCTGCATTCAGTTATCCTCAATAACCACAGACTTTTTACCATATTTTAGATCAAGAGTTGAACTCCAATGGTTGGTTTGAACTTCGTGTGGATCCTAGAGTGGCTCCTTATACTTCTAAAGCATTTGGTCCGAAAAAAAATCAGAAAAAATCAACAGTTCATGAGCTTTCAAGTCAACAATGAAGAATTTTCGAGGCGCAAAATGCGTAAAAGAACAAATTTGTGCAAAATTACTTTTACCATGTCTTTTTGCATCGTAAATGTCTTAAACACACGTTAATTTAAAAAAAAAACTATCACAAATAGGCAAGATAGTCCTTTTCATGACCAACACAACGCTACTCAAGTTTTGCATATCCGAGCTCTATTAACCTAGCTATCAACGAAATAAAGTTCCCGGATACTAAATGATCATAGCCTTATTATTTTTTTTACGGGGAATTACACATTTCTTAACCGCAAATACTTTTCGTACATATGAATTCCATAAATAAAATCCTTTTTTTTTTTTTCTAAAATAAAATCTGACTGACTTTGATTACAATTTTGAAACTTTGAAATTGAAATAATAATTAAAATTTGAATTCCTCAACGAAACAGTAATCTGAATAGTTCTAACTTATTTATGCGCTTAGTTCGAATTTTGAATATTTATTCTGTATCTGAATTCTGAACCTGAATATGAATTCAGGTTCAGAACTCTAATACTGCATAAATATTCAAAATACAGATGAAGCTCATAAATAAGCTAAAATTATCAAGATTACTTATTATGAACTTTGAATTTTGTATCTTTTTCAGAGTTTCAACACGATTTCTTAAATGTATGTATGGATGTATGTATGAGAACCCACCAGTGGCTGATGGGTCTTTTGACCCGAGTCGGTACGGGAAGTCTCCATCGTACATTCAAATATTGGTAATGCTTAACTCATCAACAATAATTGCAGCACAACCAAGGGGTCCGTTACCACTGGCTTGGGACTGGTTTGAATCTTCTCCCTCACTTTAAACTGTTCAAAACAAATAAAAAATCCAGGAAAGGTACCTCGGTACCGTAAAACGGGGTAACTTTGATCACCGGGGTAAATTTGACCAACAATATACTTTTCCACATTATCATCAATAACTCAGTCTATAGTTTGAATTCTTGAAAACTGTTTTCTACGTTTGAAAGCCTATTAATTGAGTATTAAATAGGCAAAATTTTATTTCTATTTGAATTTTTTTTCTGTTAGTCAAAAATCTTATTTCAAAATCTTAAAATATCTATTTTTTCAAGGCTCGTAAACAAACATCTCTACTGATGATTCCAAAAAGCTTTTAGAAGCAAACGGGTTGTTTGATGTGAAAGAACAACTTTTTTTCTTTGTATATGAACAGTTATAGTGCTATTTTTATAGTCGTTTAATGAAATTTTTTGGATATTTAAAAAATAAGAACATTTTCCAAGAGTAAACCCGCATTGGAAAAATGGATAGGAACCCTATCAAATCGTTAACTTTGAAGAAAAACTGAAAATGAAAATAGTGGGAGGGCCTAGGGGAATGTGTGAAGGTTAAATTTCAATTGTATTTTGAAGATCAAACTATTTAGCAATTATAATTGTTTTTGCCCCTAAATGTAGGCAGCATCATTGTTCTTTTTTCGATTATAAATATTTTTAAAATAAAATGTTTAAATTCAAGGTTGAGTTGATAAACTAGCATTTGTAAATATTATGAATGTGTTTTGAATCCTTTATGATCAAGGAAACTCGTTAAAACCGTCAGAAAAGAGACTGATCAATGTCACCCCAAAGTATCAAATTCTGAACAGAGACGAAAACGATTTTTATATCAAATTTTAAGAGGTCTAATAAATTTCTGCATCCATGTTTTACATTCATAGGAGTCCAATACTGGTTTTAAAAATATAAAACATGCCACATTCCCCTTCACAGAAAAAATAATCGAAATATATTGAAAAAAGTGATCAATATTACCCCGGATTACGGTACCTCACACATGATTCCATATTTGCCGAGATACTCCGGCTGGCTTGAACCCACAATCCATTGTATATCAGTTTTCCGATCGTTTGATGCCCTGTCCAATCCCCTCACGAATCCCCAATAATAGAGTTAAGCTATTATGAAAATATGAGTATAATTTTATACAAATTTATACATTTTTAACATCTTACCTCATCTCCTTTATCATCCCCAGGTTCCCGTAAATAAAAATCACAATTACAATCCCCAATAATAGGGTTTGAATTTATTATCAATGAAAAAGATCGATGAAATTCACGAGAAAAGAAAAAAAAATAATAATGGAACGAATTCACCAAGTTGTAGATATTTCGCTGAATTTATTCTGACATTTGTGTTTATCTAAGCAATCTTTGAAAAAAGGAACCTATGTGTCTCATCCAGGGACGGAATAAAGTCATAGTCATGAGCCAAAAATTGCGAATAGTGACCCATTCTTTTCCTCACATGTCGTAAGCTTAAGATTTTTTTTAAATGAAAGCATGCTATGAATGATTATTTGGTAAAGAAAGATTTTTCCATTCTGTCATTGATCATTGAAATCTCCAATTTATCAGTCATGACATGATAGTCAAAATGGATCATGAGAAATATCACAAATGCAATTTTTTGCAACTTTGTTTGCCAAGCTGATTTTCAAATGTTATAGGTACTATTGCGAACGCTAACTAATATAGTATAAAAAATTAAAATAGAGATAAGCGTTTCTATACGCTTTTTTTGTTTCCATTTGGATCCCGAATTTCATTCATTGCCCACTCTTCTCATACGTGACATTTATTTACATCACGTTAATATGAATGGTATTTTCATTCACATTATCGGAATATTTCTGTCATGACATGACCCATGACTGATCATATTTTCTTGGGTATAGTGATCCAAAATAAATTTCACCGTCCACGTGAATGAATGCAAATTTTTATGCCTGGACTCTCATCTACTGATTGACTTCCAAGAATAACTCAGATAAACATTTTATTTGATAACAATCTAGAGAATGTACATCGAAAAATACAAATAAATATTTGAATTGTTCACTGATCAATTTTTTCTTCAATTAAATGCAAGAAATCATTTCAATTTTTCAACTAGGAAATCTTTTATTTTCATCTGTAAGGTTAAAATATTAAGAAAATTGGATTGATCTCACCGGAGGCAGCTTTGCTAATATTCATTTCAGGCATCCACAATTTCCCATCGCTCAGTCTAATTTAAATAACACTTCTTTACTTTATTCTTACACAGAGACTCAACTTTGTTTGAATAATTGTCCAAATAAATATAAAAATTAAAATTTCTTTACAAAACAAAACTTTTAGGAAAATTTTCACCGGAGCACAATTTTTCCTAAACTTCACCGTTCAACCACACGCCTACTTCTCAGTTTCAACAAGATTTCTTAAATATTAAAAAAATAAATCTGAATTCTAATAACAGATCAATATTACGATATGAGCCAAGAACTAAAAGTCAAGAACATCATTCAAGTATTTTAGATTTGATGTCATGGGTCTGAATTCATTATTTTGTTTTTTTTTTTAATTTTAATATATATGAATATAATAAATTCCAAATGAAGCATTTTATTTTGAGTTTTCAATTCTAGATCGCTATTCTGAAGTTTTAAATTTTGCTAAAGAATTAAATTAAAGAAGTCTGTATCTTGAATATGAAACAAAAACTTATGATGAACTTTCGATTTTTGTAAATTAAATTTGTCCCAAATTGACAAACAACAAGATTCACTAGAATGCTCACGTTTTTCAATCAAACGAATAGTTTTTAAAATACACGCGTTTGTAACTGCCTGGATACTAAATTTTCATAGCCGTTATATTGTGTTTTTTTTCGTATTCAGAAAATAAATATTTCAATGCATATGAGTTTAAAAATGAGCAATAACTTTCAGAATGAAATGCAAAACCAAATTTAAATTAAAAAAAATCTTAAACACTTTCCGAGTATTTTCTAACAGTGATGCGAACTGAAAATCGATAATCCTGAACTAGATACATAATGCGAAAAATGAAAACAGAAATATAATTTACATTTTGATAATAGAAGATCAGAACCCTGAAATGAGATTAATCTTTTAAAATTTAGTATACCTACAGAAATGAATTTCTATCATCCAGTAAAAAAATTTGGAAATTTGTAGCAGAATTCATATCATGAAATTAGTTTTCGAGGTTTTGACATCAGTTCTGAGTAAAGATTGTTAATCATGAATAATAATAATAATAATAAACTTTATTTTTTCCTCATTCGAGTTTTATCGAAAAAATTTAAGGGAGGGGGTTGACAAAAGAAGAAATTGATATTTGTTCCGGCCTCGTTTCAAATTCAAGTGATTTTCTCGAAAGTGTGAAATAGTGAGATTCTCGATATAAAGCAACGAAATTTTTTTTTCGCGTTTTTTGCTCAAAAAACCATTCTTTAAATAAAGTTCTGGTCATCCAGGCGTTCTTGAAGGACCTGTAGTATACAGGCAGCTCATTAATGTTTTTCAACGCTCGTGGTTTCGCGGATTTCCCTGTCATCATCAATGGAAGTAAAAAACTACCATCCATATTTCTACATGGCATGAAAGTCATCCTCTCCTTACTGTCTTTCCGACCAGGTGCTGATCTGGCATCTTGCTCAACTAATGTTTGCGTTGGTGTGCTCTTAAAAAACAACCCACTTTCGTCAACATTCCAGATTTGAGTTGGAGGTAGATTTTTATCTTGGACTTTTTTTGTAAATTTGGCGATATATTCGTCTATAATTGCTATATTACTGGACAATTTTTATCCGCTTAGTTTAAGAAGTGATCAAATAATTGCATTCGCGATGGTACAGAAGTCTGTACAGTGATTGATCAACTGTCAGCAATCATAAAACTTATTTGAATAAAAGACTACATGCCCTAACCTAACTTCAGCTTAAGCAACTTATCTGTAGGTGCAAATATAGTCATTAAGTTTTGAAATGAAGAGACATGCTCTAGGCTGGATTTTCAAAAGCACAAAAGCGACTATCACTATACTGAAAGTACTGGAGTTACATTTTCAATGCTTGCGCTCATTCGCTCTTTATGTCTCTGAGAATTTACCGCATGGCTCAAAAACAACATTATTCTATTTTTATGACAAAAAAGTATTGAAATTAAACATATTTACTCAAATTAGAAACATTTTTAAAAGTTACGTAATATAGAGGCAAAAGTTGCTTTATATTGGGTTACGTTATATCGAGGTTGCTTTAAAAAGAGGTTGCTTTATATCGAGGTATTACTGTATTATACAAACCATCTCTGACCCAAAAAAAACCCCTGGAAACTAAATTTCACTTCATTTCGGCCGTTCGTTTATACATGATGATGTTACCATGAAAACGGTTCTATTTTGTATTTAAGATATTCAAGCAGAGATAACATTAAAGAATAGGTGTGAAATGAGAATGACTTATTATTTTGGCACATTTTGCTCTACCCAAGTAGCACAGATTAAGCCAACTAGCATTTGAAAGTTATATATTGGATTTTATATGTATTTTATGTGAGGCTAGTTTTATTTTTATAATAAAAAATGCTTAGATCTATGATTCAACCTAATGTCAGATATTCCTGGAAACGCTTATAAAGCTTTAACTAAATATACGGTTTAAGTTGCTTAGAAAGAATTCTGAATGCTCTATTATAACTTCAATAAAACATAAACAAAGAAGTATGTGTCATGTTTTTTTTGCACGTTTTATAAAGGCACGCAGTGCTCGGTTTGAAATTCGTAATAAAAGTTCACGATCAAGATGACAAGACAGGACACGCTCAGGCTAGATTGCACATATTTGAATAGGAACTGCTATTTTTACACATTTTTGAAAAGTCATGTGTGTTGGTTTTCGAGTTAAATAAAAAAATATATAAAACTCTTTGAAAACTTCAAATCACCGATAATTACAATATGACTGTTGAGTGAAAGGGTCCTACAATAAGGAGAAAAAAATTGTTGCTTGATGCCATCATTGATCCAAGATGGCGGCTACCGCTTTTCTCTGTAAAGCTTTAAATGAGTGAAAATCACATGAAATATCCACAATATGAGCATTGCTTGAAAGGGCTAAACGAGTAGAAGTCGAGTTTCGTTGTCTGACGTCATCTTGAAATCAAAGATGATTTCATTCCTCAACTTGAAAACGATGTAAATGGCTGAAAATCGCTAGAAACCTCCGGAATATGAGTATTAGTTGAAAGGGCTCAACAAGCACAAGTTGAATTTCGCTAATTGACACCCTCTTGAAATCCTTTCTTTTCTAGCTTAAAACTCCCATAATAAGGGTATTAGGTGAAAGGGTTCATCAAGAAAAAGTCGAATTGGCGGCTTCCGCTTAAGATTAAGAGCTGTAAATCACTGAAAATCAAATGAAAGCCATATAATATTGATATTGTGTAAACAGGTTATAGGAAGCAGTCGAACTTGGTATTCCGACGCTATCTTAAAATTCAAAATGGCGTTTTCGGATTTTCTTTGCAAACCTGTATATTATTGATAATCGCTTGAAGATCCTTATAATATGGGTATAAGATTAAAGGGCTAAACTAGAAAAAATAGAGTTTCAATATCTGACGCAATCTTGAAATCCAAGATGGCGTTTTTCGCTTAACTTAAAAACAACTGTTAATGACTGAAAATCGCATGGAATTGAATGAGATTCTCGACCATTCTCTGCATTTTAGAAATCAGCCAAAGTCAACATCTTAAGTGGCGTAATAAAGCAAAATTTTTCTTCTTTTCGTTTAGCCCCTTCACCCAAAACCCATATTCATGTGGTTTCATGTGATTTTAAGCCATTTACAGCATCTTAAAGTTAATAGGGAGCTGCCATATTGGATTTCATGATGATGTTAGGTGGCAAAATTCGATTACTTCTAGTTTTGCTCTTTCACCCAATATCTATATTATGGGGGTTTCATGATTTTTAGTCCTTTAAATAGAACATTTTAAAGTTAAACGGAAGCCGCGATTTTGGATTTCAAGATGGCGCTAGACAACGAAATTCGACTTCAACTCATGGTATCATTCCACCGGACATTCACAATCAATCCCTTATTTATAGCATTCAAAAAGTCTGTTGTCTCATATAATGTACTCATGATTAACAACTCAGAAATGATGATGATGATCCTAGAGAAACGTCAAATTTTTGCTATTTATAAGGCTCTCATAAAACCGTTAGAAAACTAACTTGACTTTTTCTGACCATAATAAAGCTTTTAAAAATTGAATTTACTAACTTCATTTTGGTTGTAAAATCCAAGGGCACAAAATGACGCCATGTTGATGGATTCATAATGTTAAGTATCTAAAAGTATTTTTCAGGCCTATTTTCTATCAATTCCATTTTGTTTGGGATGTCATTCTCTCATGTTTTACAATTACATGTATTGTAAAATGTTTTTCGCGAAATAATATTAATTTTATTCTTTTCCCATTAAAATAAATATTTCATTTACATTATTTAATTTTACCAGATCATAACTTATTAAGGCAAGCATCCGGTTACTGGAAAAAAAATTTAAAAAAAACTCGGAAAACTCACGGAATCTAAAAAAAAATTTAACATGTTTTTAATAGTATTTTAAAAGCTTAGGTGACCCCAATTTAACAGCACAATTATTCTATCGAGTATGGAAAAAATAGTCATTATGACGTTTCTCGAACAGGGCTTGATAGCCAAATTTTAGCTTTATTTGAGCTCCGGTGATGTATAGAATGCGCAATTTAGCTCTGATTACAACTTGAGGCCCCTCTAGTGAAATTGTTTGATTTGTAGGTAACAAAAATTTGTGTCGCAAGTTCGTTAGTTATTGCTACTAGTGTTTGTACAGGTATTTTTTTTTAATGTGAAAAAATTTTGTTCCATTCTCGTTACATTTTTTGGATGACCGTCAATGAAATTGAAGTCTCTGAGAAATGTTACGGGAAATGTCATGCGACTGTTACGAGTGTAAATTTTATTTGATTGACGTTCGCTAGTCTGATTTGATGAATTAATTTTGTATACATGAGGTTGATTTATTTTGTTAAAAGTATCTTCTGTTGTGTTGTGAGCCTACTTGGTTGAATGATTCAACTGAATCAAAGCAAGCTTTGATTCAAAAGTATCTTTTTTTGTTTTTTTTTAAATTTAAACAGAATATTTGTTTTTGATATTAACGTAGCATTTGATAAAATTTTTAAGTTAAAAAAAGAACTTTTTGAGTTTAGATACACAAATATTTGACTGATCAGATATTATTGAATTTTTCGTAATTGAAAATTGTCTGTTAAAAGTTAATAATGAAAATATATCAGCTTTTGCATAGTTATGATTATAAATCGTTGAATGTAACAAATAAAAAATTCCTGAAAATGTTCATAAAACGGTTTTTGAATCAACAAATCAATTACGTGAGTTAAACGACAAGATCAAGTCTCATTAATTTGATGTACTAAACTCACTGAAACTTATTTGAATTTTTATTCTTGTCTCAGTACAACTTGCAAAGAAATAAAACTAATCCAAACATCGATCTAGTCTTTCCATCGAACAAATCTCCTGCTGCCAGCTCCTATCAACTTGACCCCGTTGATTGAACGATCATTGCCCAAGAACTTAACCAGAGCAAACAGTTCCAATTGGAGGAAAGCCCACCTCAACCTCTACGTCTAACTGCCTATCTTCAAAACATCTTAACATCAATGAATGGGGGCCCCCGATCTCAAAAACCGTTTGATCTGACTCTATAATACCTAATCAACCATCATCGCGAGTAACTGGTGCCAGCAAACGTAAAAAGGTAATCGCTTCTAATTGTGAACTTGTTCCGATAAAATCGCAAATTTATATCAAATACAATATCGTTAAATCAATTTGTATCTGCCGCCGAGCTTGCGCGCCATTGAGTTGAGTTGAGCTTTCGCGCGGGAGCTCAACGAAAGGGTTTTGCGCAGAAGTTTGCAGTGCCAATCCAGCAATATGGTTCTAAATAAGAAGCGAGTGCGAATCTGAGGAAGGCAGTTAGGTATCTCTAAATGGTCGGTCTTTTGGCGAGAATAAACGTCCTATTGACGAAGACCAGCAAACGAACAGCAAAACGCCGATTGAGAGCCACAATCAGAACCGTAAGATCTCTCTATTAGCGTTAATCGGTCAATAAATGCCTTGTTCCTAATCCTGGTGAATTGTTGGGGTCCATTGAGTGGGTACCCTGCAATGTATTTCGTCTATTTAGTTAGAAATGACTGGGGGCACTTTGACCTGTCCGAACTCGTGCTTTTGTTGTACGTGACTGAGTTTTTATAACTTAGAATCATAACCTGGTTTTTTATATTCATTTGGTTGCAATACAAACTTTGAATTTTCCTTTTTTTTTTTTTCTATTTGGCACCCTTTCAAATATACAAATATCAAATTTTTTTTTTTTACGTGTTAAGAGATGTACGATTTGAACAAAAATATTAAGAATTATATTAAAAATACACAAATAACATACATACGTGTCTTCTAACAACTGCAGATGATATTTCTCAGATTGTAAATATTTCATTTGAGTTCTAACATTACCAACTGATTCTATAAAATGAGATAGATCGTTTATATTTACCTGCAACATTGTATCTTGCCATTGATTCTGTAGTGTATAAAACAATCAGAAATTGTCTTCATCTCACAAGTCATAAAAATATGAAGCTTTTGCTAGTGTTGATGTGCTTTGTAGGCAAATTGGTGGTCAGTTTTGAGTTTTTTTTATAGTTCCTCCGGAAGATTTGTGATCGAAAACTCTCTTTTATCTGTATTTAGGTTTCTGAGAATTGGAAGCCACTGAACCCAGAGGAAACGTTTTTCATGTTTGTTCGCTGTGTTGAAAATAATATTGGAAAATCGACCCACAAGCTGCAACACATGCAAGCCTGGAGCAAATGGGAAAACTTTGGACCGGAAGAGGAAGCTTCCTACTGTTTCTTCAAGTGCTGCATGGAGGGATACGGTTTGTATGACCCTTCGACAGGAAATGTTAAGGTATGTTTATTTTTTTCATTCTTCTTCAATCCTCGATGATAGCCATTCCGATTTGTCTTATTCAATATAACGAGCTTCAAACTAGACATCCTATTCTCCTTGGCTCAGTTACAATTACTAAGGACTGTATTCGAAAAAAAAAAAAATGCTACACTTTAATTTGCGAAGAACTTTTTAACGGATGGATGAAAATTGATGAAATTTTCAATGTCAAACTATGTGGCGGTCTGTTCAGTAGTTTTTGGGGTAGCGTCTTGACAAATCTAGGAAAGCCCATTGAGAGACCCCAAAAGAGCTGTACATCAACTATGGAACCAAAACTAATCAAGTGAATTGTTCTGGAAGTCTTATAAGACTTAACAGTGAGCTAAAATTTGAAAATAAGTACGAATGATTAATTCCATGAAGATATGGGAAGTAAGGGGTTAAATAAAGCGCCATCCAAACCTTACAACTGAAGAAGTGGTAAAGCTGGGAAATTTTTCTGTCTGATTCGCCCAACAAACAAAAACACAGACCAAAAATCAGTGGTTACGGTGGTTAGCCGTTAGCAGGCTGAAATTTATAAAAAAAAATCCCTACAAAAGTGACCGTTTTCCTTCCATGCAACTTTCAAAGGTTTCTCAATGTTAATACTCTGTTTTGGATGGATCTGGAATCGAGCCAATGAGCGAAAACTGTGATGGAGTTATAAAAAATTAATAATGTTGTTTTTTTTTTGGAGAAAGTGAACAATCAGCTAGACTTGACAAAACTTGGATGAAATAGAAAATGTTGAGTTATTTTGAAGGTCAAGCTACAGGGAATGAAGAACGTCAACAAAATAGCCTTGATTTAGAAAAACTGAAGTTCATAGTTTGCTATACAGATGGCGCATATGTTGCTCAAATATATTAGTCTATAAACTCATTCACTCGACGCTCTCTCAAAAACTATTTGGCAGATTGCCACAAAATGGGAACATTATATTACTAGGTAGCATCACTGAACATTTCATAAATTTTCATCCTTCCACTCATATGTTGCTTACAAATATAAGTGATGCATTTTTTTTTTCGAATATTTACGGTCCTTGTGGCCAATTAAAAAAAATAGAAACTAATTGATGTTAAAAATTTCACAGGTTCTCCTTCATGCACATAAAAGTCCCTTTTCAAAATTCACGCATTTTCAAAGCTTCAAAGATATTTTATATTCCTGATAAACAAAATATTAAGGCTAGGGAAAAGGGTAAAGTGTTGCGCGTATATCAAATATTTCCCGATAACCCATTGTAAAGAAGGAATAAACTCATTCTTCTTCAGTTTCGAAATATTTAAACTGGGGTAATGTCGCACTTCCTCCATTCAAAAGCTTGTAGAAGATTTATGCCTACAGACAATTTTAGGTGTTCTACATCATAAGTAGTAAAATAAATTTAACGACTTGCTTGAAAAGTTATGTGTTTATTCAGTAACTTTCAAATCCACCTAACTAACGTAAACCAATTCATCAAAGAATGAGTTACTCGCAGCAACCAGTTTTTGCAAATTGAAAAAAATCAAAAAACTTATCTCCAGTTCCACGAATTGTACGCAAAATGGGTATTTTCGTTACTCCTTTATCTACAACTTAACTAGCTAAACAGTCATTTATTGAAAATTTCAAATCACATTGGAATGAAGGTTCCCCTTATAAAGCTTCTAATCTCTTTCCTTAAATTGAATAAAACTTTTTTGAACGATACCTAAAATAGCTTAATGGTTTCACTTTATGTTTTTTTACTACGCTTCATGTCCAAAAAACGGCATGAACAATAGAAACCATCTGATCAAGTTTAAAAATGCATTTCAAAACTGCTCCCTCTTATTCGATTCGAATATTATTATCTTCATCAGGTGGAAGACATTTCCAAATTTAAGTGTATTTTATGCGTCAAATATGTTTTCAAGCTGAAATAGAAATTTCGTTACGAATCATTTTCCCGTTTTAAAATTTTGGCGCTTTCAAATTTTGGTTTCAATTTTCAACTTAATTTATGGAACATTTATAACTACATAGAAAAGGTTTCTCGTCAAGTTTCTTAATTTTTTTTTTTTTAGTTTCAAAAACACATTTTTAACATATTATTATTTACATATATTATTTTCCAATCGCCCCCATTGCTAAATTTCCAAGCTAAACTCTCCCCTGAGCAAATTTTTGAAAAATATTATCGTTGCAAAACCTTAGACAATTTACATTTTCTTGTAGTTTAACACGAATGCCAAAACGTTGGTAAAGTGTCAAAATAAACAAAACAAAAATTCTTGTACCTAGTGTTATTTGAAAATATGAAGCGTTATTAGCTTCAGAAGACCGAAAAGCCAATTCTTAACCTATCAACTGTAGCAAAACATAACTTAAAATTTATTCAAAAAATTATTGATTTTAATTAAATTCCCAGGAAAACTTCTAAAGAGCAAGTTCACTGGTGTTGGGAAAAAGTGGTAGACATTTTTACATTTTGACAATGTTATCATGCAAAAATGCTTTCAAGATCATTAGGCGTTGTATTTTTTACAGCACTGTTTTCATTTCAGCCATATGTGATGGAAATTTTGCTATTTTTGCATCACAGCATGCGAAACTACAACACGTGTTGTTAAAAAACTTGAAGGCCGCAGATCTTGAAAATGTTTTTGCAGGGCAAAATTTTCAAAATGAGCAAAAAGTGACTAAATTTCTACCACTTTTTCTAAACACCAGTGAACTAGCTCTAAAATTGAAAAAAAAAATTATATATCAAATTGCCAATCGAAATCTTGCCATTGGAAGAAATTTACGCAGCACATCCAGCTTCAGATTAGATTTAGATGGTGTGTTTTTTGGACCTGAAAAAAGCTGAAGAAAAAAACTGTTGAGAAGATTTTCATACCGCTTTTTTATTCAATATTCTCCCCCTTTTTAGCATTTAAAAAAAATCTATTTTTGAACAAGTCGTCTTAAAAAATATTTCGCCATATACCAAACTTGGAAATATGACACATTACAACTTGAAGTGTTTTCAAACAGCACTTCTTATGGTTTGAAACTTGACGAATTTGACGAAGAACAAAAATATTTTTAGGTTTTTCGGATATTCAAACGTATTACAGCTATTTTCTCTTTTTTTGTCCTAAGGAACATATGTCTTTTCACCCATTTCCAAAAAAAGATTTAAATTAAGGCATTTGGATGTTCTGATTAAAAATTTGAACAAAGTTGGTGGTGACCTACGTTTTCGATTAAGATTATTTATGGGATATATCAAGAACTAAACTTAGTGACTTTATCTGTTCAATAACATTTATTTAAAAATCCATGTTTCCAGAATTGAATAAATTGAAAAAATATAATCTGTTCAGCCTACGATGGTTTTCTGCATTCATTTTAATTTCTGGAAATTTTCATGTTAACATCATACAAAACCTTAAATTGATTATTTTTATGCAGCTTTCCTGCAGTACAATTAAATTTTTTGTACTCCACCTTCACTAAATGCTGTTTAAGGCAAAAGGCCTTAATTAACAAAAACATTCAAGAATATTGAATATCTGCTTCAGATTCATACTCAGGATGCCTCTTCCGAATTTTTTGAGATTAATTTTTTCATGGGTTCAAAACGCGTTTGCACCTGCCCCACTGTATGAGTTGACAGGAATGAAACAAAAACTTATTTTTCAACATAAAAGCAGATCAATGACTCTTTTATGTAGCCATATTTCATGTTAAGTACGTACTTGAACTGGTATAGAAACAAACAGTACAATGTTTTTTTTTTGTAACTATTAGAAATAAAAAGTTTAGTTTATCCATGCAAGTTGTTTATTTGGCCAAACGACAAATTCAAGAAGAAGAACTTTTTTTGGTATTAGAGAAAAGTTGAACATTTACACTTGCTCCACTTAAAAATCTTTTGGAAAATGAATACTCTCAGTTTTTGTCTTAAAATGTTATTTATTTAATTGATGCTTTTCATTTATGATTGAAAACGCAAAAGTTGCCTGTACTGGGCCTATTCATTTGAATCTGATTTTTGACGTCCTTTTAATTTCAATGACGCTTGATATATCTAAAGGAAAAAAATCACATTGAGGTTGCATATCGCTACCACGTTCATTTAAATTATACTTTGCTGAAAAATAGGCGCCAAAATGTTCAATGTTTACAGCGATCACCAAAAACAGTATCTATACTTCGATTACTACTGGCTTATTAGCCAGAGATCCAGGAATTGAATCTCGCCGCCTCTCTGCTGAGTATAAATGATTGTAAACTCTACGGAGTATACATAAATGGTTGGTCAGAGTCTTTCTAACTGGACCGTAATATGAGCTAGTCGAAAAGGAAGTTCCGAGTCGTGTTAAAAATACATACTCATTTGGCGGAACCCCTAAAAGTTGTAAAAATGACCCGTTATTGCGAACCTGCATGATGTGTCAAAACCAGGGTCATTTTGTCGGGTCAATATTACACATTATTTTGAACAGCCCAGGCACGCTTCAACGCGGGTTGTTTTAAAGCTTTCTAAATTTGAACCATTTTGTTTTGAACTTGGATAAGGAAGGCATGGCTGGATTAAATGGAAAGCAACATTTTTATTCATAGGAATTACCGCGGTGGGCTCTAAGCGATCAAAAGTTTGAATTCTTTCTAGATCTTCATCCGGTTTTGGCCACTTTAAATTGGACAGCGGATTCAATAAAGTATGGAAACACTAGAGGCATTGATCATTTATTACTAAAACATCAACTAAGAGCAATATTCAGTGATTGAGAAAATGAAAGAATTGGTTTTTTAAGACATTAGAAATTTGTCTTTCATCAGATTTTATTTCATTGCATGCAATATTTCTTACCACAAGCAACTGCTCACATCTCCACCGAAGAGAAGCGTTTGGAATAAATGTAAATTTAACTCGACTTTAAAAGAAAAATCTATGTACTCTACACTGATAAATCGTTTCACACATTTTACAAAATAGCTTCACACATTATCAGCAAATATATGGAGCTTTCAAACTGAAGTGAGGTTTTTACATACCATGACAATTCGAAATTTACACATTATCCGAATTAGCGATTCAAGGAAAAAATTTGTAAAAAGTAAAGTCGTTGTGAAAGTATTGTTTTTACCTTTGTGCGAGTCGAAGTAGGAACAACCCCCTTCGTACAAATTTTCATGCTCAATTGCTGTCTCAAGCCATATATGGAAAATAATGGTAATTAATCCATAGTAATTGAATTTAAAAACCAAATCGAGTAACACCTCAATCTATATTTCAGATCCTGCCTCCTCTTGCTGGGAAAAAAGTAGAGTATGGTGGGGTAAAAGTACGACCTTAATATTATTTTATTTAAAAAAAAATTGCAGTTGTTTTTCCAAAAAACCAATAATAGTATTTGGACTTTTATCTCTCTTCTAAAAAATTACGAAAACAACTGACAAACGCATTTGATGGCAGTAGTGAAAATGTCTAACTGCTATCGAAACGTACTCATACCCCCCCGGGAGGGCCCCCCTCCCTCTGGGGCAAAAGTTCGAATGATGTGGAGTAAATGTACGACCATTCCACATTTCTGTATGAAGTCAAGAGGAAAATTATTTTACATTAATCTTTGCTTACAGTAGGAGCTTCTGTATTCGCTTCTGATACAAATTCTATACATGGGCGAACAACCAGCGCGAATTCGTAGTTCTTCTCTAATTGTTGAATTTCAACAGGTTTACGAAATCCAGTTCTCATCGTATCTGAGCCATTTTTCGCACGAGCAGGATATTGTAGAAATTAAAATATGCGCTGATGTTTCCTGTGCATTTCAAAAAGGTAAAACAAACCCGTTCAGATTTACGTCAGTGGACCCTGTATATTTATCATTCGTACCTTTGCCCCATTTGCAGTTCGTGCTTTTGCCCCTTCAAGGTTTCTTGTGATTCACCGTTTATTGTGCAAAGCAGAGACACTTAAACGAAATTCTTTCTTCGGCATTCGATAGTGCTTCAAAAGCAACTAAATAAACACATTAACACTTTCATTGAAAAACAGAATTTTGATTTCTCAATCATGTTTGCCGTTACCTAAATATTACTTAATTTATGCAAAAAAGTTTCTTTACCTCATTTTTTGGAGTATTTTTAACACCTACGAAAAACAATTACGTCTGGATGAAGGTTTTCCAAATCATTTTTATTCCACGTCACAGTTTGGAATTTTGCTGTTCTCAGTTTGTGATAATCTTAAACCGTACTTTTTCCCGACTCGTACTTTTAGCCCACCTTACTCTATCATGAGTTTGTTGACCTCAATAGTAAATTTTACACTCGAAATTTAACTTTAATTTTTCGGTTCAACAAAACTTTTAATAGACTTGTATGATTTGTTTTTTTTTTTAAACCAGGTGTACCTAGAACATAGGTAAAAGGCATTGATGACAGTAAATTCTATTTCACCACATGTTTTTTTCATATCTTTTGCCAGCTCATTTATTGTTGGAAGCAATGCTGATTACCATTTGCAATCGTACTCCAGCTTTGAGCTGTTTTTTTTTAATGAGAATAAAATAATCTTAAATCGTGTTCCAGACCAAAATTTCCATATTGTTCCATATTGTTCAATTACATAGTAAATGTTGCATTTTTATGATTTTTTTTAAATCAATATATATAAAAAGCAATTTCTGTATTTTGTTTGTTTGTTTGTTTGTTTGTTTGTTTGTTTGTTTGTTTGTTTGTTTGTTTGTTTGTTTGTTTGTCCTCTATAGACTCAGCTGTCTTAAGAGCTAGAGGTCTGAAATTTGGCATGGATGCTCATTAGGACCAGGAATGATGAAAAATGTTTTCAAATTTTCGGATGACCCCTTTTGAAAGGGGTCGTCCATACAAGACAAATATTGTTTTCGCGATATTGACCTTACTTTTCGTCGGATCGTCTTGAAAATTTGCACATGAATGTTTTAAAAGACGGGCAATTGATTGCAGGTGTCAAGGTGTGTGTAAGGGGTCAGCCAAAGGGGTCGTCCATATAAACTGTTCTCTGTTTTTGCGATATTGACGTTATAATACATCGTATTCAGCTGAAAATTGGTACACGATAGTTTTGGGTGACGTGAAATCGATTTGAGGTATCAAATTCAGTGTGAGGGGCCGGCAAAAGGGGTCGTCCATATCAACTTTTCTATATCTTAGTAATATTGACGTTTTTATACATCGAATTGAGATGAAAATTTGCACATAGGAGTTATTAGGGACAAACAATTGATTTCACTTATCCAAATTAAAAACAGGAGTCGGCCAAGGGGGTCGTCCATATTAACTATTCACTGTAAATGCGATATTGTCGTTATTATACATCGGGTTCAGATGAAAATTGGTACACGAGAGTTTTGAGGGACGAGCAATGGATTTAAGGTATTAAATTCAGCGTAAGGGCTCGGCAAAGAGGGTCGACCATATTAACCTTTCAATATTTTTGCAATATCGTCGTTATTTGACATCGGATTGAAATGAAAATTTGCACAAGGTAGTTTTCGGGGACGGACAATCGATTTCAGATGTCAAAAGTATATTAATTTATTGTTCACTGTTTTTAGCAATATTGACGTTATTATGCAATGGATTGCTGATTTCAAATTTAGTAGCAGGCGACAGAAAAAGTGATCGCTCAATATTTTTGCAATTATTTATGGCAATGGATTCGGAAGTGCATCTGAAAATTTTTCGGCAAATGACTTTATACAAACTGTTCATGACATATTCCAAGTTCAAAGCGAAACGGAGTTCGTATGGGATCAGCTAGTCTATATATATATATAAAAAGCAATTTCTGTATGTTTGTTTGTTTGTTTGTTTGTTTGTTTGTTTGTTTGTTTGTTTGTTTGTCCTCTATAGACTCAGCCGTCTTAAGAGCTAGAGGTCTGAAGTTTGGCATGGATGCTCATTAGGGCCAGGAAGGATGACAAATATTTTCAGATTTTTGGATGACCCCTTCTGAAGGGGGTCGTCCATACAAGACAAATATTGTTTTCGCGATATTGACGTCAATTTTTGTCGGATTGTAATGAAAATTTGCATAGGAGGGTTTTGAGAGATGGACAACTGATTTAAGGTATTGAATTTTGGGTCAGGGGTCGGCAAAAGGGGTCGTCCATATAAAATTCTCAAATTTTGTGATATTCACGTTATTATGCATCAGATTGAGATGGAAATTTGGGGTTGGATATTTTTAAAGACGGGCAATCGATTGCCGATATCAAATTTTGTGTAAGGGACCACCCAGGGGTCGTCCATATTAACTGTTCCCTTTTTTTACGATATTGTCGTTACTATACATCGGATTCAGATGAAAATTGGTACACGAGTGTTTTGAATGACGATTTAAGGTATCAAATTCAGTTTGAGGGGCCGGCAAAAGGGGTCGTCCTTATTAACTTTTCAATATTTTCGTGATATTGACGCTATTATACATCGGATTGAGATGAAAATTTGTACATAGGAATTATTAAGGACGACCAATTGATTCCAATTACCCAATTTGTGTCAGGGGTCGGCCAAAAGGACCGTCCATATTGACTATTCCCTTTTTTGCGAAAGTGACGTTATTATTTAATGTATTGGTCTGAAAATTTGCACAGGGGAGTTTTGAGGGAAGGGAAATCAATTTCAGATATCAAAGTTTGTAAAAGACGCCACTGAAAGGGGTTATATTTTGTTGGCAATAATTCTGTTTTTATGCAACGATCGACTAAAAATTCATACACGGGGGTTGGGACAGTCTATTGATTTCTGATTTCAATATTTGTATCAAACGACAAAAAGGGGGTCTTCCAAATCAACTGTTAAATTTGTATTTGCAATAATTACTAGAGTCTGTATCTCATCGAGACAAAAACTCATATATAGGAGGTTTTTCTCACGGTCAATTGATCCTGATTTCGAATTTAGTACCATACGACAGAAAAAGTAATCGTCCATATTACGTGTTCAACATATTTGCAAAAATTGCTTAATAATACATTCGGAAATGCATCTAGAAAATGCCTAGCAAATGACATTAATTCAAACTGTCATAACATATTCTAAGTTGAAAACGAAACGGAGTTCGTATGGGATCAGCTAGTGAAATATACAGTTTTGTACAAAAAGTTTAATTTCTAGGAACATTTGTTAAAAATTAAATTCCTAAATATTATGGGAAATCTCAAATGGAAGATAGTGATAAGATAAGTGTTAACATATCAGAAAAACAAAAAACAAACAATCAAATGAAAGATATTTTATTATTCTCCGTCAAGATACTTTACTAGGGGAGAGGCAGGCTTAATGCACATACTTAGTAGAAAACTTATTTTATCCCGTATTTCAATAGATAGAATTATGAAAACTAAATGCACACAAGAGGACATCTGTTGTGTAAAAGTAAGAGCAATTTTTCTGGTAAAATATCCTACAGTTTTTGAGAAAATGATTTTATAATAAAAGTAGTTTAAAATAGTCGTTTTCCGAAACCGAACGGGCTAAATGCTTATATTTATGTGTTTTATCTTAAATTTGCCAGAATTTTTTATGGGTTCGAATCCCATAAGTGGCCGACAGGTAAGATGTGAATAATAAAAATGTTCAACCAGTTGCCAGGTAACCAGGTATATATAGGGATGCCGGAATACCTGTAAGAAAACTAGCCCACGTGGTTGACTAGTTCTTCCAAAAATAAACCTACATCAACACAATACATTCACTCCATAACAGTTCATACGAAGCCATGGGGTCCGGGTATGATGTACACGTTGCATTGGAGATTTGTCGAACTTAATAATCTAAGAATGCATGTGAGCACATACTTAGGCAGAAACTGCGGTGAATCCGTGCACCCATGGTGGATAAACAACATACATACAACATACGTAACCGGGCCGAACAAATTAGGGCAGTTTGGGACAAAAATCTGGCAAAATCCGGGCATTTGATTTCAAAATTGACGACCAAAAAATTCAGGCAATATCCAGACAAATTTAGTCAAAACCCAGAAATGACTCAATAAGCTACAAAAAATTGAAAAAAAATTCTCAATCAAAACTCATCGACAGGGTTTAATTGGTATTTAAAGCTTCCAAAAAACCAATCATGCTTATTCATAAAACTTGCTCGAAAAATTTTTACATCACAATTTGTTTTTTTTTTGTTTGATTTGCCAAATAAAGTGAATAAATCTTAATTTTTTTTATTGAATATCCTGCAAAACCCGGATGAAACCGGGCAATCAGGTTGCCAGATATTTCAGCTGTATTTCAGTTCTAGATGCAATATGTTCCTAAAATTTGATTTAAAATGGTAGAAACTGATTTCAAGCAGAATTCAAAGCTGATTTTTTTTTTAATTTTCGTTATATTTTTTTGTTCCTATAATATTTTTATCATATCAGTATTAAGTTCTTCTATTTATACTATAACATTGTAATTAGAGCTGAAATGTTATGATAAAAATAAAAAAAAATATTTAGTTAATCAATTTTTCGTGATAAAGGCTTTTAACCAGCCTGATATGGGCATTTAAAACCTTTCTTTTATTCCAATACCATATCATTTATAACTTCGCTTAATGCTTCAATTTTGCAAAATTCCAGTAAATTCAATTTTTGTTGCATCAAAAATCTAAAGACAGCAAAACGTTAGAACTAGAATAAATTTTGAAGTCATATTTTTTCAAAAACTCTACCAACGCTCAAACAGTATTTACTAGCAATCTTATGAAAAGTAGGTTTTTCAGATCACTTTTTGAACTTTTTGTAAACCTTTTATCAAAAAAAAAAAAAAAAAAATTTCTTGGCTTCATGATGTAGACAATAACTTCAGCTTTCATATGCATAAGGCAAATTTTTTTTGACGTGTAATATATGAACTACAGCAGTTTTCCTGAGGTATGTTTTTTTCGGTTTTTTTTTTTCATGCTGAATAACAAGAAAACTAGTAGCTTTAGCTATATATAATGTTCTATACATATTTTACTGACGTTACAAGGTTTCTATTGATATAAGTTTTGTTTAGATCGGTTGAACACGCCAAAAGTTATAACGATTTGAGCTTGTAGTGTCAAATTGACACTCCTTGTGCTGATTAGGGTAATGAAATCTAATGCGGATGAGGGTTAAATCTCACGAATAATATTAAAAACCAACTGGTAATTTTCTTGGAGGATTTCATAAATTTTTAATTTTGAACATAATTTTTATATTGTTGCGATTATTACGTAAGACTTAGTCAAGCCTTTGAACAAATATTTTTGCAAAGTGGAATCTCTCGTAACAACGATGATTTCGTGATTGATTATCTACGCTGGAAATGTCTATAGAGTTTTGATACGTTAAAAGGTATCGGAAAAAGTACCATTGAATGTTTTTTTTTTATGAAATTTTCTATAGCATAAATGAGCGAGAGTCCAAGGAACTTTCCTTGTTTTCTGTTTGACCTTTTCATTCACAGGCCGCGAGAATCCAAACCCAATACGACTCATACAAAACGTACCCAAACTATGATGTTGGTTCGACCAAAATAGCTGAAATCGTATCGGCGTTCGCAAAAGTCACTGAAAGTGTCGATAACAACTGCACGGCAGTCTACGCCAGGTTTGAACCAATTTACAAACACTTCAACGACTCATTCCAGATTATTTATCATGGACATCATGATTACGTACGTCCAGTTTATCAGGCCATGGTAAGATTTACTACCTATTATGATATTTTTCTCTCTCTCTAAAACATCAAACTATGAATGTTATTTGCAGAGTCAAACGATGAAAAGTCCTCTACACTCACAATTCCAATTTTGTTGGAACATTTTATCCGATGATGCTCGTACAGTTTTATGCGCCAATAAAGAAAAAAGGAAGACTACCAATGTATCAAATGACAGCAGTTTTTCTCCATACATCAACTGTGTGTTCAAAGGCTTGCGCTATTTGAATGCTGATTCTAGCGTTAACGTGAGTTGTTTGGTTTAAACTTCTGAAAACATGAAACTCTTATCACATTTTTAATGTTAACTTTCGTAGGCTCAGGAAATCATGAGAGACTTTTACCTGGTCAACAAAACTAGCAACTCTATCATCTCCGACCTTCAAAGTTGGGTTCCAGAAATAAACGGACAAGGTGCCGAATATAGAGCAGCAAGTCTTTTCGATAAGCTTACGGGTGCTGCGGGCGCTTCCGAAGATTTGAATGAAGCTTGGGACTATCGTGAAATTCGTTCCAAGAACTATACTTATGCTCTTAGAAATGGAGGAGTTTATAATAGAGCTGATGTAAAGGCTCTCGTAACACAAATTGATGAAGCTCTCTGTCCATCTTCAACTATTGAAGATACTGGAGTCATTGTTGCTTAATGACCTGTAATTCCATATCATAAATTATACACTGTGAGGGATGTAAAACTTATACATATCTATCATGCAGCATCAAATGAATTTTAATATATTTATAAAAGGTGAAATTTAGAGAACTTTTAAAACAGCTTACAAGGTAAAAGTTCTAAGGGAAGAAAAAACTAGAACTCAGATTCAACGCCCTAGTCTGATCATCCACAAACAGGTTTGCTTGCACCTTTCATCCCTATCCAGACAGTCATTTTCCCAACCTAGATGCAATCACAGTGCAATATCGGCCTAGTGAAGATGAATGAACATAAAAATAAAGGAAAAAAAATAACAGCAAACCTCTCCAAAACATAATCTACCATCACGATTGCGGGATTAAGGAACCTAACTTTGGCTAGAGCCAAAGAAGAAGAAGAGCTACATTGCTTCATGTTGGCTTGTTGTTTCCTAATCGATACCTCGTGAGGCTAATTTGTCTGGACCAAAGTCGATCGATTGTTTTAAGTGGGTTTCACATGAGAACAATCTTTCTCCGGTTTGCTTTTTTTTTTCTTCCAATGAGCAGATCTCATTGGGGTCTATTTCGAAACATTTTTCAACAACTACAACTAATACATGGAATGGAGCTGCAGCAGAACTTACGTTTTCTGTTTTCAAGAAGCATGGGAAATTTGTTTGCCTTCATCAGTTGTTGCTGCTGCTGCTGCTGCTGCTGATAGTGGAACGTGTGCATTATGTTTTACAGGTTTTCATCGGGAGGCTTCCTGGCCTTATGGAGTTGAGAAGCAGGTGGCGCTAGATCAGCACTTGTATTTGCAGCATTTCTAACAGCTTCGAAACAGAAGCATGTTCCTTGTTCCTGGGAGGCAAAGTTCCCCGGAGGTTACATATGGGAACATGTTTCAGCACTTCTTGTTGATTGTAATCAGTAGCATCACTGGTTTACTGGATTTCTGGAGATATTTTTTCCGATTTTTTTTTAAATAAGCTGGAGGTTTGTGTAGGGATGAGATGAAGAATATACAGAAAATAAATCAAATTTAATTAGGAATAAAATAAAATAATAGATGTATTCGGCAACACTGTAGATGAATAAAATAAAATAAATTTCTATGAGAACATTTGCTATTTTGGCAGCACTTGACAAACAAACAAAACAAAGGCAGTCATTGATCTATTCTTGCGAGCGACAGACGTGTTTAGGTGAATCTCTGAATTGAGATTCGTAAAATCACGACAGTTTGGACGGATGATGCCCTCGGGTGCCTGGGGCTATTTTATCGAGGGTTTAAATTATATAAAGCCTTTACGAAATTCGATAAGGCCGGAACAAATTTCAAATTCTTCTTTTGTCACTCGGAGTTGGAACATCGCGAGGGGGGGGGACAATAAAAAATAATGCGAAAAACAAATAAATTGGAATAAATTGCACGAAAGCTTGTATACAACCAAATGGCATACTATATCATCGCATAAAACCTATAAATCAAGTATTTTTTTATCGAAAAATTCAATAAAATTAAGAATTCAAAATGTGAATAAACTTCCATCTTCCAATATTTGTTTTTTTTGGTATTGTAATGTTTCGAATATTTGAATTTTTATTTGAAATTTACTTAAAATACTTCAAATTTTATTTATTCCCCCCTCAGGGATTTTGGAAATTTTGAAGGGGGGGGGAGGGGGGGGGGGGGTTGCAAAAGATGAAATTGATATTTGTTCCAGCCTAATTAGATAAAAATAATTTGAAATGTGATAATGCTGTGCAGGCAAAACATGAAACGAACTCAAAATTTTAAATTTATAATTTCAACACTATATCTTGGTTTGTGCAACGCCAAATTCTATAAATATAATTTTGTCTAGGGATGAATTACAGTAATGAATGTTTGTTATTTAATTTATCGACTTCATAGGCGAAAAGTGATGTCCGTTTTAGTAGGGACATCTTAAGATAATGAAATTTTATAGTTGGATTTAATTCTATCCAACTATAAAATTTCATTATCTTAAGATGTCCCTAGGAGTGAAAGACGGTGAAAATGAGCGGGTAAAATTTATTTGGAAGCATCATCATCACATATCAAATTTTTGTTCAGCACGGCCAACTACGATGAAGTAGTATATACAGATAGAGTAGCATCAGAGATACCGTCACTTCAAGATAAAGAAGTGGGCTTTGCCGCGAACATTAATTCTTCTATACGGACTTTCGATGTTCGTAACGCCACCTTAAGAGTTCGGGCAACAAGAATCATGCATCTAGCCATGGTAACCAATGTGTGACTTGGAAAAACTAATCTGCTTTAAAAGTATATCTGTTGGAAGTGTGTACTTCAGAGCCATCTACAATGCTTTAAATAGTAAAAATATATTTTGGTTGACCTTTTGGACGAATAATTAACCATATATTGTCATTCGGAAAAAAATTATTTGAATTTGAATTAAACAGAAACTCTGCTTTTCTAATTTTACTCTGTTCGAGAAGAAAATCATCTATTGAATGCTCAATTGGGAATCTTTCTGTTCATAAAAACAAGTATGTTGAAATTGATACCAACAGTGCAAATATGAACAACGGTTGCTTTGATAATTTTGTATGTTATTTGACGTTGAAGTTGTTGAATACTCAAACCATTGACCCCCATGGAGGGTGTACAAGCTATTTTAGTTGCCTGTTATGATACCCCTTCTCAGAAGGGAGCAGCACTGAGCGTATAGAAAGAATTTTGGATAAGTAACATGGGTCTGGTAGCATCTACCACCACACATTAGTAGGCCAAGCGTGGTTCACCCCACAAGGGGAAAATTTGCAGGTCGAACGAAGATGCAACTCTATCTGTATCTATCACCTCATAGTAGTTCGCCCGTGCTGAACAAAAATTTGATATGTGATGATAATGCTTCTAAATAAATTCTACCCGTTCATTTTCATCATTTTTCATTTCTTCTTACTTCTATCTATAGGGGAGAATGAGGATACTTGATCCCTGGGGATACTTGATTCCTTAGCTACACTGTATCAAAAAATTGTCCGTACAGCACGTACCTTGACATCCAAACAATCAAAAAGTGCACTTTTTCAGTCAATAAAAATACTACAATTACATCATTCGCTGCAGAAACTAGTCCTTTTTGTAGATCAGTATTAGAAATGTTTATGAATTAAACCTTAAAAATAATCCAATTCATTTTGTTTAGAAAGTCCCGAAAATGACGTCAAAAAATTGTCCGTACACTAAGGCCTTTGTCAAGTATTAGTCAAGAAAACAGTTATGTGTCAGTCTGTTAAACGCAGAAACGTGAGTTGAATCTCAGCAAAGACAATTTCCAGTGGTCTGAGTGATAAATACGGTAAAATGAACTTTATCTAGCATAAATCAGTAGATTTTAACAATTTGAGGATTAAATTAACAGGAAAATGTCTGCTCCTCACAAAAAAAAATAGACCCATAGACATCCGGAAACTGATTGTTGACCTGAAGAATGACGGTTAAAAGCTTGTCCGAAATTTATTTATTTACTTGTCTTCGAATTACGCATAGAATAGTAAAATGGCCATGATCGTCGGTTCAGTACACTCCCGGCCAAAAGTTTGGGGTCACCCCTGAAAAAACATACAAATTTGGTTCGTCCATAACTTTGTCATTTTTTAACGGATTTAGGATTTTTTTAGCTTATTCGAAAGGTAATGAGTTATACTTACTTCGTAGGTATTTTGTTGATAATTTGTATGCATTTTTTCTTACCTAAAAATCATCTGAAGTTGCAACATTTTTCAAAATTTACACCTAATCTTTATACCAAATTTTCTCATAGCTGAGTGGACCAAATTTTTAAACTAAAGTAGTATTAGAGCCCTAATTCAATACCCTTTGAAACACATTTGTCAATTTTTTTTCCTTAAATTTAAAGTAAATTAATAATTGATTAAAAAGTTACTTAAGTCATCGGCCAAAAGTTTGGGGTCACCTTACAGTATGGTGTATCGGCCAAAAGTTTGGGGTCAGCAGATTATTTTATGTCTTCATTCAAATCACTGCAATATGAAAAAAAAATAATTCGGCCTAACTGGAACTTCAAATAAAAACGGCAACACTGGACACATCCTTTGTTTACCTCTTACCTTAATGACCCCAAACATACATCTAAACTTTGCAAGGGATTCGTTCAAGAGAAGGCGAAGGAGCGTGTGCTGAAGAACATGGAATGGCCGCCGCAATCGCCGGACTTTAACCCGATAGAGCTACTATGGGAAGAATTGGACCGCATGGTTCGCGAGCAGTGTCCGACATCACAGCGCAACTTGTGGGAGATATTGCAGACATCCTGGAATTCGATAAGCCAAGAAACTCTCGGCAAGCTAATTGACAGAATGCCTCGCATATGCAAGGCTGTCATCAAAGCTAAGGGAGGATTTTTTGATGAAAAACTGCCCTAAACACAAGTTTTTAACATATCCCCAATAATGGAAAGCGTTTTATTACTTAAATGACATTTAAATGATTTTTTTTTTGTTAACATTACTTTATGAAATAAATTGAAGAAGAGTAATGAATTATGCTACTTTTAATTGTTCATGGTCTCAGAATAACATAATCGCCTCTATTCTAGTTTTCAATCGAACCGTTCGACTTATACAAAAAAACTTTTTTTTGTATGAGTCGAACGGTTCGATCGAAAACTAGAATAGAGGTGAATATTCGATATTGATGAAAACTCCGCATATCATCTCTCCAATTACATTCTTCTTATTCTACTTCCCACGCCCTACTTGCCTGAGACTGAGCTGAGTGAACATTGGATAGTCATACAGTTGTTATTTACCTTCCTTTATTTTCCATACCATTCAATCGTATATTTCATGACAAACATAAAGATACGCTTATGCTCCAATCGAAAGACAATCCAAACCGAAAAAAAACAATTAGATTGCGAAACCTTAACCTTTAGCTTGGATCGAAACCTTAACCTTTAGCTTGGAATACCGTGCTTGTACCAACTGACTCTCCCCCCTGTCGCATTTTTTGTATAGACTTCCAAAATTTTTGTATGGCTTGTCATACATTCCAACCCCCCTCTCCCCTCCCCCTTCCCCCTTAACGCGGGACATAATTAATGGATAACCCCTAACATAAAAAATTAAAATTGTGGGAAGTATTGCAGTGATTTGAATGAAAATATAGGAAAAATCCACTGACCCCAAACTTTTGGCCGATACACCATACTGTAAGGTGACCCCAAACTTTTGGCCGATGACTAAAGTAACTATTTAATTAATTATTAATTTGCTTTAAATTTTATGCAAAATCTGACAAATATGTTTCAAAGGGTATAGAATAGGTGTTCTAATGCTACTTTAGTTTAAAAATTTGACCCACTCAGCTATGAGAAAATTGGGTATAAAGATTAGGTGGAAATTTCGAAAAATTTTGCAACTTTAGATGATTTTTAGGTATAGGAAAAAAATCATACAAATTTTTAACAAAATACCTACGATGTAAGTATAACTCATTGCCTTTCGAATAAGCTAAAAATATCCAAAATCCGTTAAAAAATGACAAAGTTATGGACGAACCAAATTTACATGTTTTTTCAGGGGTGACCCCAAACTTTTGGCCGGGAGTGTATGTCCTTCAGAACTTTAAGAGGACTAACTCCCTGGAGACTAATTGTATAAGCTGATGGTTGGTTTGATCGTATTTTCGGGTCAGAACCAAACAATCATATTTATATTTCTATTTATATTTCTATATATATGACTGATGAATCTATTTATTTTTTTCCGTGAATGAATGTCAAGTTTCCGGAGCCATTTGCGCTGAAAGCACCCCACACCATTGCATGGCCACCACCGTGCTTAACTGTCGGTCGCCAATTTTTCGGATCCAATTTAGTATTTGGATTACGCCATACTCTTACATGTACGTCAGACCCAAAAATATTAAATTATCTTTCGTCAGTGAATATGACGTTCTGCTAGAACTCTTCCGGTTCCAGGACATACTTTTGAGCGTATTCCAGCCGCTTTTTCTTATTTTTAGCAGATATAAACGGCTTCTTAAGAGCAACACGACCTCGGTATTTTTCTCATTAAGTATGTTTCGTACCGTTTGAGGATTAACCTGTATGTTTTCAAAATTCTTCAGGCTGTCAGCTAGTTTTGGAGCACTGATTTTAGGATTCTGACGATTTCCCTGACAATGATGCGATAGTGACGATCCGTAAGCTTCAGTTTGCGGCCTCTTCCTGGAGTAGTCTCCAGGGAGTTAAAAGAAGACTAAAGTTCTGAAGGACATACTGAACCGACAATCGTGGCCGATTTACTATACCTGCAATTTCGGACAAGCTTTTACCGCCATTCTTCAGGTCAGCAATCAGTTTCCGGATGTCAACGGGTATTTTTTTGTGAGGAGCAGACATTTTCCTGTTAATCTTTGTGGATTTAATTAATAGGAAAATGTCTGCTTCTCACAAAAAAATACCCGTTGGCATCCGGAAACACGAAAATCTACTGATTTATGCTAGATAAAGTTCATTTTACCGTATTTATCGCTCAGACCACTGGCAATTGTCTTTGCTGAGATTCAACTCACGTTTCTGCGTTTAACAGACTGACACATAACTGTTTTCTTGACTAATACTTGACAAAGGCCTTAGTGTACGGACAATTTTTTGACGTCATTTTCGGGACTTTCTAAACAAAATGAATTGGATTATTTTTAAGGTTTAATTCATAAACATTTCTAATACTGATCTACAAAAAGGACTAGTTTCTGCAGCGAATGATGTAATTGTAGTATTTTTATTGACTGAAAAAGTGCACTTTTTGATTGTTTGGATGTCAAGGTACGTGCTGTACGGACAATTTTTTGATACAGTGTATATCTCGAAACTGGAATGTCTTACAAAGATCAAATGTTCTAGAAAAATGTGCCAAAATAAGCAAAATTATAATGCTTGTAGTTTAAAATTTTTTAACAAAATAATTGTTTGAGTAATTAAACTTTGTTTGAAAAATTTCACAAAATGTAACTTGAAGATCTTTTTTCATCACTTTAAAATGTTCCTTACATGAGAAAATTATGAAAAAATATTTGTTCCAATGTATCAATCGTTCGAGCGTAAAATGAACTTCATAATGTCATATTTTCAAAGCAATGGAAAACACTCAACTTTTTTCAGAAAAAGTTTTCTAAAATCACGATTATGGGTACAATTGATCCCCCTTCCAAACGACACATTCTTCTTCTGAATTGATCGCTATGATTGCTGATTACGAAATTACTAATATTTATCCAAAAACTAATATTTATCAAACAATTGTCTGAAGAAAAGAGCAAAAATATTTAATTTTCTCTTAATTATAAAAAATAGCGCCTTTAAGTATGCAATGTTATTAGCGTTGAGACAAAGTTATAGAAATTTCTTCTTATGTCTGCTATAAATTGTGAAATGAGAACAAACATGACCAAAATAGTCAATTAACATTCTTTCTTGCGGTTTTGTTTGATTTTTATACAAGGATTAGGGCTTCCTGAATAAAAGATCAAGTCCCCTTCAATAGGGGATCAAATCTCCCCTAACTTCACAAAAATCGCAATGTTTTTTACTCCCACGAAAATGCTTCTAGTTCATCAACGGGTTCAAGTATCGTTCTAATTTTATGAGCATAGAAACTTGAAGTTACAAGCTGTCAGAAAATGTCAAAGACGGCGAGTTGCTAAATTTTTCCAAAAAGATATGGTGAAAATAAGAAATGGGGATCAAGTATCCCCACTCTCCCCTACATATAAAAATTAATTTCTGTCTGTCTGTCTGTCTGTTCCCTACAGAACCGATTTTGCGTGAAACTTGGGAGGGGGGGAGGGTATTAGAGGCCGGGGAAGGTTCCTTCTATAGTTTGGGACCCCTCTCTCTCCCCCTGAAAGGAGATAGGGGGTCTCTCAAATAAAAGAATTAAGTCTTCATAACTCGAGAACGGATCATGCAAATGGTACCAACCATTTCATGGGAGTGTATTTTGGTACGAGCAACGTTTCTATGATGGTTTGGTAACCCTACTTTTCTCCAGTGGGAAGATAGGAAGTGGAGAGGGGGGCTTTCTTACAATTTTTTTTATAACTCGAGAACTATTTAATCAAGCAAATGGAACCAAATTTGGCATGATAGGGTATTTCAATACGAGAAATGTTTTTATGGTTATTTGAGACACCTCACTTCTTCCAACGAGGAGGATCAAAAGGGGAAGAGGAGCTTCCATACAAATTTTATACATAACTCAAGTACTATTCCAGTAGATGAATACAAATTTGGTATGACAGGGTATTTGGGTACGGAAAATGCTTCAGTGAATATTTGGTCTCTGTCACTCCTTCAATAAGGTGGATGGAAAGGGGGAGGGGAGGGCATTCCATTCAATTTTCAATATAAATGTAGAGTTGATCGAGCAAATAAAACCAAATTTGGCATGTGGAAGTGTTTGAATACGAGGAATGTTTCTATGATAAATTGTGGCTCCTCCATTCTTTCAGGTGTCTTCCATTAGATTTTTGTTTGCGTAACTCGAGAATCAATCGAGTAAATTAAACCAAATCAGGCATCAAACAATTTTTGAGTATGAGATACATTTCTTTTAATATTTAGTACTCACCATTCCATCCAATGTGTAGATAGTGATGGGAGATGGGACTCCCTTACAAGTTTTTGCATGACTCGAAAATTAATCAAATGGAATCATATTTTGATAAGTTGTTTGCGTACGAATAATTTTAGACCCTCCATTTTACGGACAAATTCGGGAAGAAATAGGCATGTTTAATTCATATTTTATTTGGAACAACTCGAAAACTTTTATCAAACAAATAGTGTCAAATGTGGCATGTGACATTTTCCATATAGGTACTTTCAATATTTCTATGGAGGAGAGGGTGGGGATCATCAATTATCATATATCAATTAAATAACTTAAGAACTTATAAAATCTTGAAGCTTATAAAAACAGAGTAAAAATTTCAGAATTTTGATAAAGTTTGGAGATCAGGTTTAAGAAAATAATTTTAAGTCAACTTTGAATTGTAATTCAGAACCCAGCTGCAGCTCACATTTTAAGCGTCTGCTTTTAAAATATACTGTAATTTGATTTAAAATAATGATAAAAAAAGAAATTGAAGTTTGATAAATACTTAAAAAACAAAATTTATTTTAAAGAGGTGTTGCAAAGCACACCGGGTCAGCTAGTCTATCTGTGTGTCATTTTTGTCATTTTTGTCATTTTTGTCATTTTTGTTATTTTTGTCAATTTTGTCAATTTTGTAAATTTTGTCAATTTTGTCAATTTTGTCAATTTTGTCAATTTTGTCAATTTGGTCAATTTTGTCAATTTTGTCAATTTTGTCAATTTTGTCAATTTTGTCAATTTTGTCAATTTTGTCAATTTTGTCAATTTTGTCAATTTTGTCAATTTTGTCAATTTTGTCAATTTTGTCAATTTTGTCAATTTTGTCAATTTTGTCAATTTTGTCAATTTTGTCAATTTTGTCAATTTTGTCAATTTTGTCAATTTTGTCAATTTTGTCAATTTTGTCAATTTTGTCAATTTTGTCAATTTTGTCAATTTTGTCAATTTTGTCAATTTTGTCAATTTGGTCAGTTTTGTCAATTTTGTCAATTTTATAAATTTTGTCATTTTTATAATTGCACATTGAATCTGAATAATTTTGCTGCAATCTCTGAACTTCCCTTTTATTTAAAAATGTTGATATTTGTGAATTTAACTTTGTTGATATTTGTGTATTTATGAAGAAATAAACGAAAACAATCGAAAAATTAAATTTTATAGATAGTTCATAACTTGATCTGAACATTAAAAAAATATGTTCTGTTTACTTTGAACGCCAGTTTGAAACAAAATATTCATGAAAATCGGTTAAAATTATTAACATTTTTTCTTTATTGGCTGATTGCGGATTCAGGGACCGATTATGCATTGAAAATGAGCTTTGGTTTACTAAATAAAAAAATGCTGTAAGCTAGTGTAATGAGTCATTCATAACCTAAACTAATATAAGCTTATATAGCTACCTCTATTGATTTTCGTTTGTTGATACAACAATATCATATTTTAACAGAGATAATCAAATATTGACCACAGCAAAACATGTTCACCAAACAATACTAAACACAGCTGTGAGTGATAAATCGGTTCTCGCAAGAAAAAAAAAAACTGTCTATCAAAGCTTATAACTGTCGAGAGCTGTCGTCAGATTCTCCTAATCTACGGGGCGAGTTGAATCACCGCAAATCCAAACGTAAATAAGCTTTGAAACACTTGCAGATCGTTCTACGGACCAATATGTTGGAAGCAGAAAAAAAACCTCCATCAACATGAGTCATATGCCTGGAGCAACAAAACTAAACTCCAAATGGTAAATATAAATACGCACAACATTTCTGAAATCACCTGGTGAAGAAATGATAGAATATGTTTGGATCACTTTTCATCGCATATTGTGAAGTCTGGCGGACTTTGATCTCGGCACTTCGTCGTCTACAATATGTTCGTAGTTCATGCGTCCG
The DNA here is from genome assembly GCF_029784155.1 of Uranotaenia lowii. Lineage (NCBI taxonomy): Eukaryota > Metazoa > Arthropoda > Insecta > Diptera > Culicidae > Uranotaenia > Uranotaenia lowii. Next base: position 68,701,492 of record NC_073692.1, on the reverse strand, counting down.
TCATGTCGTTACCTGCTGATACTCGAGGATCCTGGGAGGTCTTTGGGGGAAGCTGAGCCCTCTTTGTTGTTGTTGTTTGGATTTGCCTGGACTGCGCACATGCATACCTTCCTAAATGCAGCACTCTGGTGGATGATTTATTAGCCCCGGGTGCCAGGCCGTGTGGTGATTTAATGTTACGAAATTCTAGGTGCATTTACCGCACAATACAATATTGCTCGCCGTTGTTGTTTTCCTGTCTGGCTGGCAGAAATGGAAAACAAAATACCAGAAATGGCTGCTGCATATGGACCAACAATCATACGGTAACTTTAATTCAACTCTCAGTAAAACCCATTTTCCGCGTGCACCTTTGATTGATTCCAAACATATCAAACGGCGCAGGATTCAAACTTGGCAGCATTTTGGTGTTAAGGCATGTAAACAAATCATAAACTGTACGTCAACATAGAACAATGTTTCGAGTTGATGATTGGAAGGCGTCGGAAATGAGTTACCGACCATTTTTCATCACTTACCCTTTTCTTAAAGAGTCAGCACAGCTTCACCAAATCATAGTAGGGTGTCTACGCACGATTAAAAATGAACGGCTATAAATAAAAATGATCTTGTTTTTGTCGTAAGGTTTTGTTTATCGTTGCGATTTGGAGTCACTATCCTCATATACTTAAGAGACGATATTTCCAACTTATTCGCGACATCTCAAGCGGAGAGGTTGAGGATATGCTTAAAAGTAGGTACTAGCCACGCTTCTGCTCGTCACTGCGGCTTCTGGCTTTCGATTTACCCCAGATTGAGGCTTCCTAGTTGTTGACAAACGTTCTCCAAACACTTTTTCCATTGGTGGAGGTTGACTTTAGGCCACATTCAATAATTTTGGTATATCTGCGTGTATGTAGTTTGGATTTTCACGACGCATAAATATTCACAATTTTGATACGTTGCTCCTCTTGCTTGGACGCCATTTTGACTTATGAACCTAATGATCTGATGTTAAAGTTCAAATAGAACAGACATGTCGTGATTTTACGAATTTCAATTCAGAGATTCACTAAGATTTCACTTTGACACTTCACTTTTCTGCATTTTTCTGGATTTCCTTAATCTCTTCTCTACATTTCTTTTCACCTCTATTCTCAATTAAAACTTTTTACGCGTCTACTTTTGTTTTTTTTCTCTAGAAAAATTTTTTTTGCAACCAAATATCCTTAAATTTTATTCCATATTCCACGTCTTTATTCTCCATCCAACCAATTTAATTTAATTTAATTTTATCCTTCATCTCATTGCTACATACCTTCTCAACTCTATTTTCAATAGAACCTTTAATTTACAGACTTTTGTTTTCTAAAATAAAAAATTTTATATCCCTCATCTCAATTCTACATTCCATTCTCTGCAAAAGCTTTTCAAATCTTCATTTATTTTCTGCATATCCTGTATCCTGTAACATATCCTGCATATCCCATCCGAATATATTCTTCAAAAAAGCCTTCTCAATTTGTACTTTTCCTGTCGCTCTTATTTTGTTAACCAAAGCCAGAACAATCCGCAAAATGAAAACATTCTTAGCAACAGCTTTCTCCAACTGTGCTTTTCTTGCCACTCTGCCTCTGTTTACCAGAGCCGGAATAATTCGATAGTATTCTTAGAAACAGCCTACCCAACCAGAAGGCTAAATCAAAACAAACAATCAGCAGCAGTAGCCTCAAAAATTCAAATCTAAATGAAAAATCAGAAGCTTCAGCCTTAAATATCTGAGATTCTTAAGCCAATCCCGTCTTTTTCCATCAGAAGGCTGAATCAGAACAAACAATTAGCAACAGAAGCCTTAAAAAACTGTAGTTCCTTAGCCAATTCCGTTTTTTTAACCGGAATGCAAAATCGAATCATACAACAACAACAGCAGCCTTAAAAATGTGCGCTTCCAAAGCCAATTCCATCTAATTCCACCGAAAGGCCAAATCAAAACAAACAATCAAAACAAGCAAAAGCTGCCTGAAAATTTGCGCTTTCAAATCCATTCCGTCTTTTTCCACTGGATGGCCAAATCAAAACCAATAACCAATAGTGTTCAAAATCTGCACTTCCTAAGCCGATTCCGTCTTTTTCCACCAGAAGGTCAAATCATAACAAACAATCAGCTGCAACAGTCCTGAAAAAATGTGCTTACAAAGCCTTTTGGTCTTTATCCACCGAAAGGCCAAATCATAACAAACAATCAGCAGCAGCAGCCTTAAGGGGGGGGGGTCTAACGGGTTAAAAAAACACAATTTTCACGATTTTTTTTCTGGAGCTATCTTTCAAACAAATGTATTCAAATTTTTTGCATTATACAAAGCATTGTTAGAAGAACATTTAGTTATTTTTTCGTAGAAAAATATTGAAAAATGAGCCGGTGACGGAGCACTTTCGAGAATGTCTTTTAGAAAACAGTATTTGGGGTGGACACTGTATCTCAGCACAGAATCATCTGAAATCAAGAAATCAGAGCAAAATATTTTGAATGGATGTTTTTCTGGACCCCAACGTTTTTATTCAACTTAAATTTTTTTTTTTTATGAAATTTTTGTGGCTGTTTGAAGTAAAAATTACGATTTTTCACAAAAAATGCGCCATTTTTTATGTGTAAAATCTCCCCAAAGTAAAAAAAGAAAAAAAGAAAAACGTTGGGGTCTGGTATTTTATATGTAGAAAATATGTTCCAAATTTGAAATGAATCGGATAAGTAGTTTTCAAATGACGATGTCCACGGACTTTAAAAATGTGCTTTCGAGAAAAACGCGTTTGAAGTTTCTGCTCTTGCTTTCTTGCAAGTATTAGATAGGAGGAAATAAAGGCCTATAATTAATACAGTTTTGCTCCAATTGACTTGAAAATTTGACACAACATTCTTGAAATGTTTTACAATAAGAAAATAAAAAAAATAAAAAATCGATTTTTCGAAAGTGTTAGACCCTACCCCACCCCCCCCCCCCCTTAAAAATATGCATTTATTAAGCCAATTCAGTTTTTTTTTCACCGGAAATCTAAACCAAAACAAACAACCAACAGCAGCAGGCTTTAAAATCTGCGTTTCTTAAGTCAATCCGTCTTATTCCACCGGAAGGCCAAACAAAACAATCAGCAGCAGCAGCCTTAAAAATTTGCGCTTCTATAGCCAATCCTATAGTCTTATTCCATTGGAAGGCCAAATCAAAACAATCGGGAGCAGCAGACTTGAAAGAGTGCGTTTCTAAAGCCAATCCGCCTTTTCCTACCGGCAGGCCAAACCAAAACAATCAGCACGGGCAGCCTTAAGAATCTGCGCTTCTAAGGCCAATTCCGTCTTTTCCCACCGTAAAGCCATATCAAAACAAGCAGCAGCAGCAGCCCTAAATATCTGCGCTATTTGTGCTTATTCTACCACACACGTCATTCAGAGATTCACTTAGACACGTCTTTCGCTCACAAAAATAGATCAATAACTGACTTTGGTTTGTTTGTTTGCCTAGTGTTGCCAAAATAGCAAATGTTGCCATATATATATTTATTTTATTTTATTTATCTTCAGTGTTACCGAGAACAACTTTAATTTTATTTTATTTTTAATTAAATTTGATTTATTTCCTGCATATCCTTCACCTCATCCCTACAACACACAAACTTTTAAAATGAGGGTTGTTCAGGTTTTTTATATGAATGATTACAGAAAAAAGGTGGATTTAAGTTGACCCTTTTTGATCCAAATACCCTTTACGAACATATACACCAGATAATACACTTTAATTCGTTATGAATGGTTGAGTAATGCTTAATGTTCACTAGCCCTCCGGAAAAGAGGAGAACCACAATTCATCCTATGAATTTCACTTCAGGTTCTTTGTTAATGAACTCGCTAGCTATGGTTTAATACTGAACTTTCTGCCTTAACTTAATTTCCATTTTTCCTATTAAATAAGTTTAAATGTTCACGGGCAAAAGCTGATCGAGTCAACGCCAACTTATTGAAAATAAATTACGAGAATGGGGATTGGACAAAATCTAGATTTAATTCAAGTTCATTAAATCAGTTAAAAAAATTCTGCCAATATCGCTGAATCGCTATCACTGATGTGGATTTATTTGTTTTAGCAGCTTTGAATACGAATTTTGAATATTATTTCCGAAGCTGAATTCTGCTTTTTGAACCTCAATTCAAAAGCTGAATCTTAATTCCAAATAAGTAAGAGAATAAGTAAGAATTTAAAACCAAAATGCGAAATTTGATTAGAACCTTCAACCAGAGATCTCTTACACGATTCTGAATCTATGGGTTTCTATATATTTTTATTCATTTTTTACGTAATTGAACAACTGAATCACTGTCAGCAAATGAGAATTTAAAAAAAACTGTAGTAAAATTGTGGACCTGCGATGAGATTTCGAGGTTTTGGACCAACTTCTGAATCGAGAATGTTATTCTTGACTAATTTTAGTTATAAATAAAAATTCGAATAGGAATTTCAAATTTAAAGTCTGGTGATAAAAATTTCGCTTTGCATTTTTGGACCCTCATGGGGGGGGGGGTTAACCCCCAAAACCCAACCCCCCCCCCCCCCCCCGTTCCTACGGCCATGCTTCACACTCTGTTGGATTCAAATCTTCTACCAATTTTTCATAACTAGTTTTAGAAGGTTTTGGCGTCTTCGACTCGAATCTTTTGTCAGATTTTGTCTATCGCATCGAGTTTAACTGATAATGCGTTTAAAAACAGTTTTAAGAAAAAATCAATCAGTTTGAGATCTTTTTATTATTCTTACTTCTTTATTGAAGACTTGAAAAATATCTAAAATTCATTTTGGTTTTGAATTTCATTTAAATTCCGCTTTAACAGAACGGGGAAAATATAAATTATAAATTATAAATTATAAAATTTCTATAACTTCAAAGTTAGAAGTACTTGTGGTCTTCGGGAAAGTTGATTATTGCGTAAAAACTTAAATTTTTTAAAATCATGTTTTATTCTGTAGTTTTGCTGAAAAAGTGCAAAAATTATTTGAATGACTTTTTACCTACTTTCAAAAGTTATTTCGAAAACCAGGGATGGTAGAAAAAAATCATAATTACATATTTGGATTGCGCTTCCAAATAAGTCAAAACCTATTTTCAAATTTTTGGAACTTCTGAAAGTTTGAATTTTGTTGCCTTATGTTTTCGCACCTTTGTTTGAGTCAATTTGGCTTTTCTTAAATATAGGTGGCCTTACACGTAACAGTACTTGTAAGTTAATTAAAATTCATTCAAACTTCAATATTTATCTTAGATTTTGCTAAACTTCTTTTTAAAAGGTTGACGTTTTACGGAAAATCATTTCATGTTTTCTCCAACAATCTGTCAAATTCATAATGTCCAAAATAATAAGTAAAGAAACGGAATTAGGCCGCCGACCATGGCCTAAAAGATAGCGTTCAAGTCTTCTTAGCCAGAGGTCATGAGGTCGAGTCTCGGTCACGGCATACATAGTACTCTTTTTTGGGTTGGTGGTGTTAGCATTAGTAAGATACTAGCCATTATATCCTCGAAAGATGTATGCTTTAGTCTTAAGTAGAATTTAGATCTCTTCAGAGGAACATGAAGTTTCACTGAGATCCTATATGTGTGTGTTCGTTTTAAATTAATGATTGATTTATGCTTCAAAGTCAGAAACTTCGGCAAATGTACGTTTTATCCAAATTAATTGACTAGAAAAAATATTATTGACATATGCATACATTCGTTCACATTTCTTTGGAAATCGGAATTTTTGTTTTAAATTTATAAAACAGTTCTTGCGTATTTTTTTGCTTCGAAAACATATCAACCCTGCCACATTTATGCTTAACTTTGCGAGAACTATTAAGAACATCTTTTGCAAAAGGCTTTGATTAATATCTCAAATATTACAGTTTGAATAAAACATGTCCGAAATCGTAAATTTTCAATCAACTTCTGAATCACATATCACATGATTGAAAAACGCTTTATTTCGTCAGTTTAATGTTTGATAGCTGGTCAATTTTTGATAAAAATATGAATAGAAGGCATGAAAACTAAAAAATTATCGCATTTCAAAAAGGTTGAGGTGACAGTGAGCATGTAGCTAATTTAAAAGAATTATGAACGGTACTGTGTATCACTACCACAAGATTTAACAACGGTGACCAAAATGGCCCTTAACTAGATCATTTTATGTTAGCCTGAAATTCCCTGATTTTTAATTTAAAGCTCCCAGATTTTCAGAAAAAAAGTTGGCAACCCTGCTCGCATGTGTTCGTGCATCCTTTTGATCTATCTCGTTTCTCTACGACCACCAGGGTTGCCAAAGTACCTGATTTTTCAGGATTTGTTTGATTTTTGGAGGCTCAACTGAATAACCTGATATGCCTCAGTTTTCCCTGGTTATTGGAAATAAGCCTGATTTTCCCTAATTTTTGTGAATATGATGGAAAATGAGCAAAATTGAACTGCATTAAAAGACATTAGTTGAGGTCAATGATGGATTGATGACCAAAACAGAGGTCCTTGCTTCAACCGAAATTTCCATTAAACCATATATGATAGTTTTCAATTCTCATATTCCTGAATTTTGAAAAAAAAAATTGGCAACCCTGATCACATCCCAACGAATCGGGATTTTAGACGAGCGCACACATGGTCAATTGCTTCGGTCTTGTCCAGGGGGATGGGTTCCCTGGCCTTTGTCAATGAATTTGGCAACCATCAATGTTTGAGGCCCACGAAATATTGGGCTCCAAACAAACCTGACATTGGACTGTCAAGGACCCAAACTAAATGTCAAATACTAGAGAGTAATGATAGATAGCACGCTAACACAACAACCATTATGGTTCCTCATTGGTTAAAATTCTGATTTTTCAACTCTGCACTGCTTTGAGATAAAAACACCATGCACGTTTCTCTCGACTGAAATGAACAAAAAGATTCTTGCTCGCAAGAAGATCCAGGTTGCCATCCCGCTAGTCTTGCCGCTACTTACGGTCAAATCGTTGAAGCAATCAGTGCTGCTCAAGGTTCCGAGCAGAGATCAATAGGAGGCAATAACACATGCGAGATATACATGGAGTGTATCGATGAAAGCTGCAGCAGTCGATCGATGGAGCTCGACTTGTACGCTCGTGGTGGTCGATTCCATCACGTTCACCGTGGTGTAATTGGCTAACGCACCGTAGCACTGAAGCGGGCATAGCGAGTTCAAGTCCTGTCGGTGAGCCGTTATATCTTTATCGAAAAATGCATGATATTTACGGCTTATGTACTTCCTCTTATTTGACCCTCATGTTTCTCACAAATTTTCCATTACCTTTTTTACTTACTTAATGATCCCGCGCCGATCCTCCGGTGCATAGGGCCGTGGTAAAAGACCTCCACTGTTGACGATCCGGAGCCAGCGTCTTCACCTGGTCCCAATCAAGATTCTCGTCGACAGTTCGGATTTCAGCGGCTAGGCTTCGCCGCCACGAATTTCTGGGTCTGCCTCTTCTTCGATGACCTTCTGGATTCCAATCTAGCGCCTCTCTGCAAATCTCGTTTTCATCTCTTCGCAGCGTGTGCCCAATCCATCTCCACTTACGTTCCCGAATCTCGATTTCTAGCGCCTTTTGATGACACCGGCGATGTAGTTCCTCATTCGAGATCCAGTTGCCAGCACCAAGCGCGGATGATATTCCGCAGGCAGCGGTTTACAAATACTTGCAGTTTTCGCGTCGTTACCGCATATGTGCACCAAGTTTCGCACCCGTACAGCAATACGGATTTGACGTTTGAGTTGAAGATTCGGATTTTTGTTCGTAGAGAGATCTGGCGTGACCGCCAGATGTTTCGGAGACTCGCAAACGCAAATCGGGCCTTTCTGATCCGTGTTTCGATGTCTTTTCTGGTACCACCATCAGGCGTAATCTGGCTACCAAGATACTGGAAGCACTCCACTTTCTCAACTTGTTGCCCAGCTACCATGAAACTGGAGGGATTTCCTGTGTTGATCTCCATCGACTTGGTCTTTCCGACATAGACCCTGAGACCTGCTGCCTTGGAACTTTCGGTGAGGTCGTCGAGTTTGCTCTGCATATCTGGTTGTGTTTGGGCGAGCAAAACAATATCGTCAGCCAGGTCAAGGTCGTTCAGTTGCTCCATTGTTGAAGGATTCCACGGCAATCATCGGTTCGGTGCACAGTCAATCGGTCCAATCAGAATCTCATCCATTACGATTAGAAAAAGTAGCGGTGATAGAATACATCCTTGTCTCACTCCAGCAGTTACCGGGATTGGTTCGGACAAGACACCGTCGTGCAAGACCTTGCACGAAAATGCCTCATACTGTGCTTCGATGAGATGGACTAGTTTCTCTGGGACCCCTCGTCGCCTTAGAGCCGCCCATATGTTTTCATGGTTAAGTCGGTCGAATGCTTTTTCGAAATCAACGAACACCAGCAGAAGAGAGTCCTGGAATTCGTTGATTTGTTCCAGTATGATTCGTAGCGTTGTGATGTGGTCCACACATGATCGTCGAGATCGGAATCCAGCTTGTTGCCGTCGGAGTGTAGCGTCTATTTTCTCCTGGATCCTGTTCAGAATCACTTTGCAGAGTACTTTGAGGGTTGTACAGATCAACGTTATGCCTCGCCAGTTACCGCACTCTGTCAGGTCTCCTTTCTTCGGGACCTTTACGAGGATACCCTGCATCCAGTCGGCCGGGAATGTTGCAGTATCCCAGATGTCAGCGAAAAGACGGTGCAACATTTGTGCTGATAGGGCAGGGTCGGCTTTCAGCATTTCAGCAGGGATGCAATCGATCCCAGGTGCTTTGTTGGATTTCATGTTTTTGATTGCCGCTTCTATTTCAGCCAGCGAAGGCGCTTCCGAGTTGACGCCATTTATGCGACTTAAGGCAGAAACACAATACAGCGTCGGTCGTCGCGTCACGTCAGCGGTCAACGCTGTCGATAAGTACTAAAACGCGGACGCGACGCACCCGACGATTTTTGCATCACAATTCAGCGTCAAGAGACATCTTAGATGTCTCTTGACGATGAATTGTGATGCAAAAATTGTCGGGTGCGTCGCGTCCGCGTTTTAGTACTTATCGACAGCGTTGACCGCTGACGTGACGCGACGACCGACGCTGTATTGTGTTTCTGCCTTTACTGTTGGCGCTTCAAGCTGCAGATTCTGTTGGCCATCGCTATTCGTGACTCGGAAGAGTTGTTCGAAGTGCTCAGTCCATCGTTTGAGCTGATCTGTTCGATCGGTCAATAACTGACCTGCTCGGTCTTTTAGCGGCATTCTTGCATTAGTCCTTGCACCACTAAAGCGGCGAGAAATGTCATAAAGTAATCGGATATCTCCATTGGCGGCGGCTCTTTCTCCCTCTTCGGCTAGGGAGTTTGTCCAGGCTCTCTTGTCTCGTCTACAAGCTCGTTTAACTGCCTTTTCCAGCTCCGCATATCGTAAGCGGGCGGCTGCTTTGGCTGACCCGGTACATGCCTGCTCAATTCCGACTTTCGCCTTTCTCCGATCATCGACCATCCTCCAAGTTTCATCCGACATCCATTCACTCCTTCTTCCACAAACTTTACCGAGAGTACCATGGCTCGTCGTGATAAAGGCATTCTTGATTCCACACCACTGTTCTTCGACTGTTCCGTCTGTCAGCAGCTCCGAGGCTCGGGATTCTAGCTGTTCAACGTATGCCCTTTTCACCTCTGGATTCTCCAACCGGCGGACGTCGTATCGACACCCGACTTTCTCCTCGCGCCGTTGGACACGTGCAACTCTCAGTCGTATCTCGCCAAGGACGAGGTGATGGTCAGATGCAATGTCTGCGCTTCGCTTGTTGCGGACATCAAGAAGGCTCCTTCTCCATTTTCGGCTGATGCAGATGTGGTCAATGCCGTGAACACCAAGTCCCTACGCATCATCTATTCATCGACTTCAAAGCCGCATACGACACGATCGACCGTGACGAGCTATGGAAAATCATGGACGAGAACGGCTTTTCCGGGAAGCTGATCAGACTGATCAAGGCGACGATGGATGGAACGCAGTGCTGTGTGCGGATTTCGGGTGAATTGTCGAGTTCATTCGAATCGCGCAGGGGGCTTCGACAAGGTGATGGTCTATCCTGCATGATGTTCAACGTGGCGCTAGAAGGTGTTATTCGACGAGCGGTGGGCGAAATGCGGGGCACGATTTTCAACAGATCCAGTCAACTTATTTGCTTTGCCGATGACATTGATATAGTCGGCAGATCATCTGCGGCGGTGGAGGAGATCTACCGCAAACTGAAACGCGAAGCAGGAAGGATTGGGTTGATGATTAATACGTCCAAGACGAAGTACATGCTGGCCTGCGGATCCGAGACCGACCGAACCCGCTTGTCCAGTAATAACAAGGTCACGATCGACGGCGACGAGCTGGAGATAGTCGAAGACTTTGTCTATCTCGGCTCACTGGTGACCGCAGACAATGACACCAGCCGTGAGATCCGGAGGCGAATTATCAGCGGAAGTCGTGCCTACTATGGACTCCACAAGCAACTGCGGTCGAGAAGACTTAGCCGTCGCACGAAGTGTAACCTGTATATGACGCTCATTAGACCGGTTGTTCTCTACGGGCACGAGACATGGATATTGCTCGAGGAGGACCTGCGTACACTCGGAGTATTTGAGCGACGAGTGTTAAGAACCATCTTTGGCGGCGTACAGGAGAACGGAGTGTGGAGGCGAAGGATGAACCACGAGCTCGCGCGCCTCTACGGCGAACCCAGTATCCAGAAGGTGATGAAGGCTGGCCGGATACGCTGGGCGGGACATGTTGCGAGAATGCCGGACGACTGTCCTGCAAAACAGGTGTTCGCTGCGAATCCGGTAGGAACAAGACGAGCGAGGGCGCAACGAGCGAGGTGGTTAGACCAAGTGGAGCGTGATCTGGCGAACGTGGGGTGCCCGAGAAATTGGAGAACGGTTGCTATGAACCGTATGAATTTTAGGAATTATGTTCGTCAAGTTATGTCGTGAGACGGAATACTATGTAAATAAAATAAAAATAGATGTGGTCAATTTGATTTTCTGTTCGGCCATCTCGGGATACCCAAGTGACCTTATGTGCTGGTCGATGGGGGAAGAGCGATCCACCGATCACCATGTTGTTGTTGCCACAAAATTCTACAAACAGCTCTCCGTTTTCGCTCATCTGTCCTAGGCCATGGCGCCCCATGATGCGCTCAAGGTCCTGATTGTCGGAGCCAATCTTTGCGTTGAAGTCGCCCAAATGAATTTGAATGTCACCCTTCGGAATTCTCTCAACCACGCTGTTCAGTTGACTGTAAAACTGCTCTTTCTCCTGCAAGTCGGCAACGTCAGTTGGCGCATAACACTGGACCATTGTAAGGTTTCTAACCCGTGTTCTAAATCTGGCTACGATTATTCTTTCGTTTATCGGTTCCCATCTAATGAGGGCCGCGTAGGCCTGCGGGCTTAAGTCCTGCTTTACTCTGGCATACGAGGAGAACATGCTACTCGGGAACGAGGAGTTGGTTTCCTGTTAAAGGAAACCAACTCCTCGTTCCCGAGTAGCATGTTCTCCTCGTATGCCAGAGTAAAGCAGGACTTGCCCGGATTGTGTCTTGTGTTCTCCAGTATTAGGCCAACGGACTTCGCTCAGTCCCAGAATTTCAAGCTTGAGGCGGCTAGCTTCTCTAGCAAGTTGTGCCAGCTTGCCTTGTTGGGCAAGGGTTAAAACGTTCCAAGTTCCAATTCGTGTCCGTGTTTTCATGCTAAAAGTCGTCGCCAAAGTTCCAGATCGGTCATTTCTTTCGGATTCCGTAACAAGTTTATGAATCGGGAGCAGTAGGTTGTTAGCCTAAAGTCCATTACCTTGAAAAACTTTAAATTTTCAGGTTCGAAATGCACCAAGACAAAAACCTGAAGTATGATTTTATTTTTAAAGATTTTTACCTCAGGAATTTAAGCGTTAGGATGAGATTATCTTTTGATGATTGAAAAATATTTAAAACAACCGTTACATGAATGTGAAAACAAAAAGTTTTAAGAAACATTGTGAAAATTACACAGAGGTAAATCAATTAATTCTTCGTATATTCCATACCACCATATCGCCTGAGCATAATGTTCAATTTTGCAATGTGCAGTGCTGATTGGTTCGTGCAAGAAAGCGCATGAAAAACAATAATCAACCCATAATAATTCCGCAGCCCATCAAAACAAAATATATCTAACCAGAGCCGGTACCTGACTGTGATTAATCAAACCAAACAGAACTCAGCAGCAGAGCAGCGGTCAGTTTTCGCGGATAAACACCCGGTCTTATGTGTTTTTCCCTTTTTCTGTGCGATTTGCAGCTAATCAAAGTCTTGAGGTCTTTCGGCCAGAGTTTGGGGGTGGATGTTGAAAAATGTAACGGGCCAAGTCGAAGGCCAGCGGCTGCTAGGGCTAGCAATCAAATTATTAAACCTGAGTAGAAAAATAGAAAAACAAAGCATAATCTCACGAACTGTGTACCTAGCAAGGAATGGGAATGATTGCGAAAATTGCAGAAACCAACAGGTACCTACAAACAATAATGGTGCCAAATGCACTGAAACTTAGGCGCCCACTTTTTATTTCCGTTGAGTTGTGAAATGGCTACGACCCTTGCAATAATGATCCTGGCACTCGTATTGATAAGCTTTGCATTAGAAGTGAAGTGCCCTTTGTGCTCCATGTGATACATGAATGAGTATCGTAAATAGGGATGTACAAATTGAAAAAAAAATTACTAAAATACATGTTTGAAGAATATTTTAGCAAAATTTGCAAAACTCTCAAAGCTTATGTTAAGTCCATTTAACACAGAAAAAAATATGAATAAATTGATAGCAAGAAAAACAGGTATCATTCCTAGCATCTTTGAATGCAATATGAGGCCTTACAACTTCGGAACAAGTGATTTTCTTGAATTATTTTTAATGGTCGTAATGAGATAAATATGCGCTAAAATGCTGGTTAAGGCGCACACTCGCCAATTGATAGCCGAACTAGGATTTCTCAGAGCATTCTATGTACCGAGCTTTATCGAATGACCAACAACCGCAGGCTTTCTTAGGTTGAAAAGTGTGAAAAGGGTGTTGGCTTGAATGTGGAACTGAACTTTCGGGTCATTCGTTGGTATAGTTTAGTACAGCATAGCATTGAATGACTGTACACAAGCTGATGCAAGTAAAGGGGAAGTAGTAATAATTGATAACTAAAAAGGATTGAAATGATGCGTCATACGTACATTTGTTTGTCAAAAATTCCCTAAGCTATGTCTGGGGCTTAAAAATCTATTTATCCATGTTTGAATTTGTTGAATAAATTTTTCCGTTACTGCAAAAAGCTTTTTCTTCATGCTTCTACACCGTAAATTAATCTCAACCGCTAGATAAATAAGCAATATTAAACTTCCATTGGAAAAGCATCATTTTTCCTTAATTTTCACAGCTTCAGCCACTGGCTCCTGAACCCTCGATACATTCACTAACAACAGCTAATCGTAAACCCCTTTTGCCACCCAGATGCTGGAAATAAAAATCATTTTTTATTTCCATTTTCCCAGAAATAAATAAAACCGAGTCCACGGGTAAGGTGATGTTCGACATGGGAATTAACCGTGTTGTCTCCTAGTTTTAGTGCCCTCCAGGCGGCCTCTCAAGAACCGATCGATCCCGGTACCCCGGCTGATGAATTAAAGGGGATTTTCCTTCCTAATAAGCCTATCATAACTAAACTGGATCCTCGGGAAGAATACTCCCGGTTGCAAGACAATCGATTTACTTCGAAGACGAATAGGAAGTGTGACATGGAAAATAAAATTGCGCGCTGAGAAATTACCGGGACAACAATATCGCACATGTGGGACAACCCAAAGCAAAGCCGGAACGATCGAGGAGACAATTTCAACTCTAAAGACGAAAAAAGCCAACAGGAACCAGAACGACCGGTGCGTGTTTGTTATTAATGATCTGCCGTAAATCGTCATCTTTATGATTTTTCGTCACCGCCAGGCGTTTTGGAGACAAGAATCTTTTGGTACCTTCGCTAGATCTTCCGAAGATTAATGACTGCATTGGGCTCAAGTCTCGTGACATTGCTCTTGAGATCGATCAATCCCACCGAAAATCTCCTATGGGAAGTGTTGTTCAGCATTTTGCCTCGTTTTCGGATGGGGGATCTCTTACATTTCTATAGAATTTTGTTCCAACGCACCGCGTTGATTGGTTTTCAAATATCGTAAAGTGGATGAATTATGACTGCTGCCGGTGTTTCGCGGCAGTTGGGAGAAAAAAATCTACTAAACGGCATTATTGTGACGTGTGACGTTTGCTGGAGGAACATGGGAAACTTGAACTTAGTAGCATATTAACAGTATTTTCTGAAAAAAAACAAGCATTTTCAAGTACCCACTGTAGAGGATACTTGAAATAAAGATAATGAATTTGAAATAATTGAATTTTCACCTTGGAATAAAAAAAAAACAAACGTTTGAATATGCATCGTAGAATTACTTAATTCGTGCATACTTAGACTGTGTGAAAATGTTCAAGCGTTCGTGGGAATGAAAAAAAGCCAGTTGATTCGCGGCTATTGATACAAACGGATGTGTTTTCGTTATTTTGTGACTGTGATGAAATTGAAAGTTATGGAAAAAATACAAGTGATTCAACCGGCGAATTCGACACCTATTTCCAAACTCCTTTTCAGGAGGTAAAAGATCAGAAAGAAAAGCATGTCGATAAATGTTCGAACTAAATCTATTCTTCTTCCTCGATTCATTTGATGTTCATTGAAGAGCTCAAGCTGTTTCCTCAAGTTGAAACGCTTGGTTGAAACGCTCCAGATTTCTCCATTCGTCCGGTTTCACATTTTATGCAAAATAAGGCAAAAACTCAAAAAAATATTTGAAAATTTATCATTTATCAATGACGTGAGGCTTATTTATAAGTCAGCTAGACGAACCAGTCAGAAAAATTTGACATTTTTATCACTTCCTCTATTAGTATTTTCGGATGGAGCTTTATACAACCTCTCCACATTTCTCCAGCTTAATGAAATCAACTATCTTCACTTTTATTCAAACTTTTCAGGATTTTTCTCGATTTTGCCTTTAACAAATTTGTCAATGAACGTCAGTATTAGACGCTATCTCAAAAACCACTGGACAGATTTTGAAATTTTGAACACGTACACATGACACTACTAGGTAGCTTCACTGAAAAATTTCGTTAGTTTATATCAATACATTCAAAAGTTGTTCACAAAACAAAGTGTTGCATTCTTTCAAATACACTCCTTAAAAAACTTACAGAATCGGCGAAATTGACAAAAGTGGCCAAATTGACAAAATTTGATGCATTGACTCAATAAAAAAAACATATTTAAACAAAATTGATAATAGGGACCAAATTGACATTTGAAATTTTGTCAATCTTGTCATATGGTTATCTTCAATAATTCCAATATTTTTAAATTTTGTCATTTGTGTCAACTTCCTCCATTTGGTCAATTTTTACCAAATTTTTCATAAATGTTAATTTTGCCAATTTTGACAATTTTACCAATTTTTAAAATTTGGACATTCCAATCAATTTTGTTTTTTAAAACAAATTATGTTAATTTTGCCAAATAGAATTTTTTTTTCTCAATTTTGAAAAAATCAGACAATTTGATTTATTTTATCATTTATGTCAGATTAAATGGTTATTTATGTTAATTTTGTCAATTGTGTCAATTGTGTGTTTTTTCATATTTCGTTATTAAGGTATGCCAATTCTATTAATCCTGTGAATCAGAAATTCATCTCATTTATGAAAAATCTACAACAATAGCATTTTTATCATTTTAAAATTAAGTCAATATTTGAAAATATTTAAGTAGAATTAATATACGTCAACTTTTTCAAAAAGAACATTTCTTCAATTTTTCCAATTTTTTTTATTTTTGCCATCTTTGTCATTTTTGTCATTTTTTGTCATTTTTGACATTTTTGTCATTTTTGTGTCATTTTTGTCATTTTTGTCATTTTTGTCATTTTTGTCATTTTTGTCATTTTTGTCATTTTTGTCATTTTTGTCATTTTTGTCATTTTTGTCATTTTTGTCATTTTTGTCATTTTTGTCATTTTTGTCATTTTTGTCATTTTTGTCATTTTTGTCATTTTTGTCATTTTTGTCATTTTTGTCATTTTTGTCATTTTTGTCGATTTTTTGTCATTTTTGTCATTTTTGTCATTTTTGTCATTTTTGTCATTTTTGTCATTTTTGTCATTTTTGTCATTTTTGTCATTTTTGTCATTTTTTGTTCATTTTTGTCATTTTTGTCATTTTTGTCATTTTTGTCATTTTTGTCATTTTTGTCATTTTTGTCATTTTTGTCATTTTTGTCATTTTTGTCATTTTTGTCATTTTTTGTCATTTTTGTCATTTTTGTCATTTTTGTCATTTTTGTCATTTTTTTCATTTTTGTCATTTTTGCCATTTTTGTCATTTTTGTCATTTTTTTTTCATTTTTGTCATTTTTGTCATTTTTGTCATTTTTGTCATTTTTGTCATTTTTGATCCATTTTTGTCATTTTTTGTCATTTTTGTCATTTTTGTCATTTTTGTCATTTTTGTCATTTTTGTCATTTTGTCATTTTTGTCATTTTTGTCATTTTTTGTCATTTTTGTCATTTTTGTCATTTTTGTCATTTTTTGTCATTTTTGTCATTTTTGTCATTTTTGTCATTTTTGTCATTTTTGTCATTTTTGTCATTTTTGTCATTTTTGTCATTTTGTCATTTTTGTCATTTTTGTCATTTTTGTCATTTTTTGTCATTTTTGTCATTTTTGTCATTTTTGTCATTTTTGTCATTTTTGTCATTTTTGTCATTTTTGTCATTTTTGTCATTTTTGTCATTTTTGTCATTTTTGTCATTTTTGTCATTTTTGTCATTTTTGTCATTTTTGTCATTTTTGTCATTTTTGTCATTTTTGTCGTTTATGTAATTTTTGTAATTTTTGTAATTTTTGTCATTTTTTGTAATTTTTGTAATTTTTGTCATATCTGTCATTTTTGTCATTTTGTCATTTTTGTCATTTTTGTCATTTTTGTCATTTTTGTCATTTTTGTCATTTTTGTCATTTTTGTCATTTTTGTCATTTTTGCCATTTTTGTAGTTTTTGTCATTTTTGTCATTTTTGTCATTTTTGTAATTTTTGTCATTTTTGTCATTTTTGTCATTTTTGTCATTTTTGTCATTTTTGTCATTTTTGTCATTTTTGTCATTTTTGTCATTTTTGTCATTTTTGTCATTTTTGTCATTTTTGTCATTTTTGTCATTTTTGTCATTTTTGTCATTTTTGTCATTTTTGTCATTTTTGTCATTTTTGTCATTTTTGTCATTTTTGTCATTTTTGTCATTTTTGTCATTTTTGGTCATTTTTGTCATTTTTGTCATTTTTGTCATTTTTGTCATTTTTGTCATTTTTGTCATTTTTGTCATTTTTGTCATTTTTGTCATTTTTTGTCATTTTTGTCATTTTTGTCATTTTTGTCATTTTTGTCATTTTTGTCATTTTTGTCATTTTTGTCATTTTTGTCATTTTGTCATTTTTGTCATTTTTGTCATTTTTGTCATTTTTGTCATTTTTGTCATTTTTGTCATTTTTGTCATTTTTGTCATTTTTGTCATTTTTGTCATTTTTGTCATTTTTGTCATTTTTGTCATTTTTGTCATTTTTGTCATTTTTGTCATTTTTGTCATTTTTGTCATTTTTGTCATTTTTGTCATTTTTGTCATTTTTGTCATTTTGTCATTTTTGTCATTTTTGGTCATTTTTGTCATTTTTGTCATTTTTGTCATTTTTGTCATTTTTGTCATTTTTGTCATTTTTGTCATTTTTGTCATTTTTGTCATTTTTGTCATTTTTTGTCATTTTTGTCATTTTTGTCATTTTTGTCATTTTTGTCATTTTTGTCATTTTTTGTCATTTTTGTCATTTTTGTCATTTTTGTCATTTTTTGTCATTTTTGTCATTTTTGTCATTTTTGTCATTTTTGTCATTTTTGTCATTTTTGTCATTTTTGTCATTTTTGTCATTTTTGTCATTTTTGTCATTTTTGTCATTTTTGTCATTTTTGTCATTTTTGTCATTTTTGTCATTTTTGTCATTTTTGTCATTTTTGTCATTTTTGTCATTTTTGTCATTTTTGTCATTTTTGTCATTTTTGTCATTTTTGTCATTTTTGTCATTTTTGTCATTTTTGTCATTTTTGTCATTTTTTGTCATTTTTGTCATTTTTGTCATTTTTGTCATTTTTGTCATTTTTGTCATTTTTGTCATTTTTGTCATTTTTTGTCATTTTGTCATTTTTTGTCATTTTTGTCATTTTTGTCATTTTTTTGTCATTTTTGTCATTTTTGTCATTTTTGTCATTTTTGTCATTTTTGTCATTTTTGTCATTTTTGTCATTTTTGTCATTTTTGTCATTTTTGTCATTTTTGTCATTTTTGTCATTTTTGTCATTTTTGTCATTTTTGTCATTTTTGTCATTTTTGTCATTTTTGTCATTTTTGTCATTTTTGTCATTTTTGTCATTTTTGTCATTTTTGTCATTTTTGTCATTTTTTGTCATTTTTGTCATTTTTGTCATTTTTGTCATTTTTGTCATTTTTGTCATTTTTGTCATTTTTGTCATTTTTGTCATTTTTGTCATTTTTGTCATTTTTGTCCATTTTTGTCATTTTTGTCATTTTTTGTCATTTTTGTCATTTTTGTCATTTTTCGTCATTTTTGTCATTTTTGTCATTTTTGTCATTTTCGTCATTTTTGTCATTTTTGTCATTTTTGTCATTTTTGTCATTTTTGTCCATTTTTGTCATTTTTGTGTCATTTTTGTCATTTTTTGTCATTTTTGTCATTTTTGTCATTTTTGTCATTTTTGTCATTTTTGTCATTTTTGTCATTTTTGTCATTTTTGTCATTTTTGTCATTTTTGTCATTTTTGTCATTTTTGTCATTTTTGTCATTTTTGTCATTTTTGTCATTTTTGTCATTTTTGTCATTTTTGTCATTTTTGTCATTTTTGTCATTTTTGTCATTTTTGTCATTTTTGTCATTTTTGTCATTTTTGTCATTTTTGTCATTTTTGTCATTTTTGTCATTTTTGTCATTTTTTGTCATTTTTGTCATTTTTGTCATTTTTGTCATTTTTGTCATTTTTGTCATTTTTGTCATTTTTGTCATTTTTGTCATTTTTGTCATTTTTGTCATTTTTGTCATTTTTGTCATTTTTGTCATTTTTGTCATTTTGTCATTTTTGTCATTTTTTGTCATTTTTGTCATTTTTGTCATTTTTGTCATTTTTGTCATTTTTGTCATTTTTTGTCATTTTTGTCATTTTTGTCATTTTTGTCATTTTTGTCATTTTGTCATATTTGTCATTTTTGTCATTTTTTGTCATTTTTGTCATTTTTGTAATTTTTGTAATTTTTGTAATTTTTTGTAATTTTTGTAATTTTTGTCATTTTTGTCATTTTTGTCATTTTTGTCATTTTTGTCATTTTTGTCATTTTTGTCATTTTTGTCATTTTTGTCATTTTTGTCATTTTTGTCATTTTTGTCATTTTTGTCATTTTTGTCATTTTTGTCATTTTTTGTCATTTTTGTCATTTTTTTTGTCATTTTTGTCATTTTTGTCATTTTTGTCATTTTTGTCATTTTTGTCATTTTTGTCATTTTTGTCATTTTTGTCATTTTTTGTCATTTTTTGCCTTTTTTTGCCTTTTTTTTGTCATTTTTGTCATTTTTTGTCATTTTTGTCATTTTTGTCATTTTTGTCATTTTTGTCATTTTTGTCATTTTTGTCATTTTTGTCATTTTTGTCATTTTTGTCATTTTTTGTCATTTTTGTCATTTTTTGTCATTTTTGTCATTTTTTGTCATTTTTGTCATTTTTGTCATTTTGTCATTTTTGTCATTTTTGTCATTTTTTGTCATTTTTGTCATTTTTGTCATTTTTGTCATTTTTGTCATTTTTGTCATTTTTTGTCATTTTTGTCATTTTTGTCATTTTTGTCATTTTTTGTCATTTTTGTCATTTTTGTCATTTTTGTCATTTTTGTCATTTTTGTCATTTTTGTCATTTTTTGTCATTTTTGTCATTTTTGTCATTTTTGTCATTTTTGTCATTTTTGTCATTTTTGTCATTTTTGTCATTTTTGTCATTTTTGTCATTTTTGTCATTTTTGTCATTTTTGTCATTTTTGTCATTTTTGTCATTTTGTCATTTTTGTCATTTTTGTCATTTTTGTCATTTTTGTCATTTTTGTCATTTTTGTCATTTTTTGTCATTTTTGTCATTTTTGTCATTTTTGTCATTTTTGTCATTTTTGTCATTTTTGTCATTTTTGTCATTTTTTGTCATTTTGTCATTTTTGTCATTTTTGTCATTTTTGTCATTTTTGTCATTTTGTCATTTTTGTCATTTTTGTCATTTTTGTCATTTTTGTCATTTTTGTCATTTTTGTCATTTTTTGTCATTTTTTGTCCATTTTTGTCATTTTTGTCATTTTTGTCATTTTTGTCATTTTTGTCATTTTTGTCATTTTTGTCATTTTTGTCATTTTTGTCATTTTGTCATTTTTTGTCATTTTTGTCATTTTTGTCATTTTTGTCATTTTTGTCATTTTTGTCATTTTTGTCATTTTTGTCATTTTTGTCATTTTTGTCATTTTTGTCATTTTTGTCATTTTTTGTCATTTTTGTCATTTTTTGTCATTTTTGTCATTTTTGTCATTTTTGTCATTTTTGTCATTTTTGTCATTTTTGTCATTTTTGTCATTTTTGTCATTTTTGTCATTTTTGTCATTTTTGTCATTTTTTGTCATTTTTGTCATTTTTGTCATTTTTTGTCATTTTTGTCATTTTTGTCATTTTTGTCATTTTTGTCATTTTTTGTCATTTTTGTCATTTTTGTCATTTTTGTCATTTTTGTCATTTTTGTCATTTTTGTCATTTTTGTCATTTTTGTCATTTTTGTCATTTTTGTCATTTTTGTCATTTTTTGTCATTTTTGTCATTTTTGTCATTTTTGTCATTTTTGTCATTTTTGTCATTTTTGTCATTTTTGTCATTTTTGTCATTTTTGTCATTTTTGTCATTTTTGTCATTTTTGTCATTTTTGTCATTTTTTGTCATTTTTGTCATTTTTGTCATTTTTGTCATTTTTGTCATTTTTGTCATTTTTGTCATTTTTGTCATTTTTGTCATTTTTGTCATTTTTGTCATTTTTGTCATTTTTGTCATTTTTGTCATTTTTGTCATTTTTGTCATTTTTTGTCATTTTTGTCATTTTTGTCATTTTTGTCATTTTTTGTCATTTTTGTCATTTTTGTCATTTTTGTCATTTTTGTCATTTTTGTCATTTTTGTCATTTTTGTCATTTTTGTCATTTTTGTCATTTTTGTCATTTTTGTCCTTTTTGTCATTTTTGTCATTTTTGTCATTTTTGTCATTTTTGTCTTTTTTGTCATTTTTGTCATTTTTGTCATTTTTTGTCATTTTTGTCATTTTTGTCATTTTTGTCATTTTTGTCATTTTTGTCATTTTTGTCATTTTTGTCATTTTTGTCATTTTTGTCATTTTTGTCATTTTTGTCATTTTTGTCATTTTTGTCATTTTTGTCATTTTTGTCATTTTTGTCATTTTTGTCATTTTTGTCATTTTTGTCATTTTTGTCATTTTTTGTCATTTTTGTCATTTTTGTCATTTTTGTCATTTTTGTCATTTTGTCATTTTGTCATTTTTGTCATTTTTGTCATTTTGTCATTTTGTCATTTTTGTCATTTTTGTAATTTTTGTAATTTTTGTAATTTTTGTAATTTTTGTAATTTTTGTCATTTTTGTCATTTTTGTCATTTTTGTCATTTTTGTCATTTTTGTCATTTTTGTCATTTTTGTCATTTTTGTCATTTTTGTCATTTTTGTCATTTTTGTCATTTTTGTCATTTTTGTCATTTTTGTCATTTTTGTCATTTTTGTCATTTTTGTCATTTTTGTCATTTTTTGTCATTTTTGCCTTTTTTTGCATTTTTTTTGTCATTTTTGTCATTTTTTGTCATTTTTGTCATTTTTGTCATTTTTGTCATTTTTTGTCATTTTTGTCCATTTTTGTCATTTTTGTCATTTTTGTCATTTTTGTCATATTTGTCATATTTGTCATTTTTGTCATTTTTGTCATTTTTTGTAATTTTTGTAATTTTTGTAATTTTTGTAATTTTTGTCATTTTTGTCATTTTTGTCATTTTTGTCATTTTTGTCATTTTTGTCATTTTTGTCATTTTTGTCATTTTTGTCATTTTGTTCATTTTTGTCATTTTTGTCATTTTTGTCCATTTTTGTCATTTTTGTCATTTTTGTCATTTTTGTCATTTTTGTCATTTTTGTCATTTTTGTCATTTTTTGTCATTTTTGTCATTTTTGTCATTTTTTTGTCATTTTTGCCTTTTTTTGCCTTTTTTTTGTCATTTTTGTCATTTTTGTCATTTTTGTCATTTTTGTCATTTTTGTCATTTTTGTCATTTTTGTCATTTTTTGTCATTTTTGTCATTTTTGTCATTTTTGTCATTTTTGACATTTTTGTCATTTTTGTCATTTTTGTCATTTTTGTCATTTTTGTCATTTTTGTCATTTTGTCATTTTTGTCATTTTTGTCATTTTTGTCATTTTTGTCATTTTTGTCATATTTGTCATTTTTGTCATTTTTGGTCATTTTTGTCATTTTTGTCATTTTTGTCATTTTTGTCATTTTTGTCATTTTTGTCATTTTTGTCATTTTTGTCATTTTTGTCATTTGTCATTTTGTCATTTTTGTCATTTTTGTCATTTTTGTCATTTTTGTCATTTTTGTCATTTTTGTCATTTTTGTCATTTTTGTCATTTTTGTCATTTTTTGTCATTTTTGTCATTTTTGTCATTTTTGTCATTTTTGTCATTTTTGTCATTTTGTCATTTTTTGTCATTTTTGTCATTTTTGTCATTTTTGTCATTTTTTGTCATTTTTGTCATTTTTGTCATTTTTGTCATTTTTGTCATTTTTGTCATTTTTGTCATTTTTGTCATTTTTGTCATTTTGTCATTTTTTGTCATTTTTGTCATTTTTGTCATTTTTGTCATTTTTGTCATTTTTGTCATTTTTGTCATTTTTGTCATTTTTTTTGTCATTTTTGTCATTTTTGTCATTTTTGTCATTTTTGTCATTTTTGTCATTTTTGTCATTTTTGTCATTTTTGTCATTTTTGTCATTTTTGTCATTTTTGTCATTTTTGTCATTTTTGTCATTTTTGTCATTTTTGTAATTTTTTGTCATTTTTGTAATTTTTGTAATTTTTGTCATTTTTGTCATTGTCTTTTGTCATTTTTGTCATTTTTGTCATTTTTGTCATTTTTGTCATTTTTGTCATTTTTGTCATTTTTGTCATTTTTTGTCATTTTTGTCCATTTTTGTCATTTTTGTCATTTTTGTCATTTTTTGGTCATTTTTGTCATTTTTGTCATTTTTGTCATTTTTGTCATTTTTGTCATTTTTGTCCATTTTTGTCATTTTTGTCATTTTTGTCATTTTTGTCATTTTTGGTCATTTTTGTAATTTTTGTCATTTTTGTCATTTTTGTCATTTTTGTCATTTTTGTCATTTTTGTCATTTTTGTCCATTTTTTGTCATTTTTTGTCATTTTTGTCATTTTTGTCATTTTTGTCATTTTTGTCATTTTTGTCATTTTTGTCATTTTTGTCATTTTTGTCATTTTTGTCATTTTTGTATTTTGGTCATTTTTTTTTGTCATTATTTTTGTCATTTTTGTCATTTTTTGTCATTTTTGTCATTTTTGTCATTTTTTGTCATTTTTGTCATTTTTGTCATTTTTGTCCATTTTTGTCATTTTTGTCATTTTTTGTCATTTTTGTCATTTTTGTCATTTTTGTCATTTTTGTCATTTTTGTCATTTTTGTCATTTTTGTCATTTTTGTCATTTTTGTCATTTTTGTCATTTTTGTCATTTTTGTCATTTTTGATCATTTTGGGTCATTTTTGTCATTTTTGTCATTTTTGTCATTTTTGTCATTTTGTCATTTTTGTCATTTTTTGTCATTTTTGTCATTTTTGTCATTTTTGTCATTTTTGTCATTTTTGTCATTTTTGTTCATTTTTGTCATTTTTGTCATTTTGTCATTTTTGTCATTTTTGTCATTTTTGTCATTTTTGTCATTTTTTGTCATTTTTGTCATTTTTGTAATTTTTGTCATTTTTGTCATTTTTGTCATTTTTGTCATTTTTTGTCATTTTTGTCATTTTTGTAATTTTTGT